>NW_015161481.1:164601-183175 GCF_001447785.1 Gekko japonicus | reverse complement strand
TTCTGGAGTTCTGGCCCCGCTGGTGGATCTCCTGGTGGCACCTGGTATTTTTGGCCACTGTGTGGCACAGAGTGTTGGCCTGGATGGATCATTGGCCTGATCCAACACGGGCTTCTCTTCTGTTCTTATGTTCTTAAACTGACCCCCCTAAAAATGTTACATACACTTCTTTTTAACCGTGCGTCTGTCAAGGGTCACCAAGTCACTTCTGATTTGCAGTGACCCTATAAATTGATGACTTCCAAAATGTCCTGTCCTTAACAACCTTGCTCAAGTCTTGCAAACTGAGGCCCTTTTGTGGCTTTCTTGACTGAGTCTATCCATCTCATACTCTTTTCCTGTCGCCTTCAACTTTTCCTAGCATTATTATATTTTCCCGTGACTCTTGTCTTCCCATAATGCGATCAAAGTCACAGTTTAGTCTCCGTTTAGTCATTTAACTCTCATTTTAGCTTCTAGGGAAAGTTCAGGCTTATACTGGTATATAAATATAAGATGACCCCCCCTCTTTGTTTGGTGCAGTGGTTAAGTGCGCGGACTCTAATCTGGGAGAACCGGTTTTGATTCCCCACTCCTCCACTTGCAGCTGCTGGATGACCTTGGGCAAGCTGTAGTTCTGAAAAGAAGGGGAAGGGAAAGGAGTTTGTAAGCCGCTCTGAGACTCTGAGTGAAGGGTGGGGTATAAATCCAATCTCTTCTTCTTTTTCTTTCTTTTTTTGGTATTTTTTATGTGTCTGTATGTGTTTGTGTGTGCGTGTATGTGTGAGTATGTGTGCACTTGGAAGTCATGGCGACCTCTGGTGATTGACCCGTACTGGAGGCCTGGAGGATATTCAAAGAGGTGGCTGAATAAAGCCTGCCCCCGCCTCCCGACTGCTGGTATTCCAAGGAGGTCTCCCTTCCAAGTACTTGCCAGAGTTGACCCTGCTTAGCTTCCGAGAGCTGACGAGATTGGGCTTGCCTGAGCTATCCAGGTCAGGGCACCCCCTCTTTTTCTTGATTTCTGGGACACAAAACCTCCTGGTTCTCCGTGGCCCTAAAGAGGCCAGACTGGCCATCACCAGGGCTAGCACCTTCTCTGTGGCAGGGCCCTGCTGGTGGAATGAGCTCCCGGATGACATCAGGGCCCTGCGGAGCTTGCTACAATTCCACAGGGCCTGCAAGACAGAGCTCTTCCACCAGGCATTTGACCACATTGACCACATCTAATATCTGGTGCATCTGGTACAATGGGTGTATCTGGTTATGAAATCAGAGCCTTCCCTGAGAGCTGGCCATCCCCATTGTTGCACTGACTGACTCCTGTTACAAAACATTGGAAATGGCAATATTGGAATATGTTCGCTGTGGCATAGGAAAACTTGAATGTAGAGCACTTAGTTTTTATATTGGTTTTAATTGTTCTAGAACTGTTTTTAAATAAATAAATAAATGTTGCGACTGCAAAAAACTACTCTTCTTTTAGTGAGAAGAATATAAACCAAAACTGGATGTGTGTGGTTTAGCAGACTTCTACCTCTTCTTCAAGATGAAGTCCTTAGAATAAACTAGCCAGATTTATCAGCACCATCCAAAGGCTCTCCCTCTATGCCTGCCTGTGAGAACCCAGCAGCTTCACACTGGGGAGCTTCAAGGGCCCCAGACCACGAGGATAATGAATACAGCAGGGTCTCAGCTATGGCATAACGGTGGGAAAGTCAGCCTTGGGAACAGCCAGGACAACAACATCAGCAAAGACAGGAGAGGACACTGAAAGGGACTCCACCTCTCAGGAGAGCTTCTTGTTCCAAATGGAACATCAGGTAAGGAGAGGGGAAAGGGGAAAGAGACTTAAGACACGGCTCAAAACCAAAAGGGGAGGCAGATTCAAGTTTTTGGGCCAGCAGTTCTTCCAGTGGGACAGCATTTCCGATTATGGAGGAGGAGAAAGGAATTCTTGCCACTTTTCCTTTCCTACCACAGACCAGGCTTGTAGCTAACTGGATGGGCCTTTGGCCTGATGCAACATTGGCATCTCTTATGTTCTTATGTTCTTATGTGTCAGGTACCCCTCTCTCCATCAGCTCAGGAGAGGCCAGAAGGCAACAGACACGAGCAAGGAAGGCCAGATACCTTAACCAGGGCAATAGGTCGAGCCAGGGTCAACAAGAGGACACCAAGGCACCAGTACCAAGACAGCTGCGAGGGATCAGCAATCAACCCACCGGACCCGACCGGGCTGCCGCAAGAAGAAGCTTCAGAGAGCCATGGCTTTAAGCGGGGGGGAAACAGGTGTATTGAGAATAATAAAGTTGAAACAGGTGTTCCACACCAGTGAGGAGGCGATTGGGAAGAAACCGTTAAGGGAACAGTGACGGCAACGCACGTGCCCGGGGTTTCTTCCCAATAAAAGGAGTGGAGAAGCAACATGAGGGTCTCTCCTCTTCAGAAAGGTTTCTGAGGTGTGAACCTGGAGGTCAACCGATTGTTCTGCACCTTCGCACCCGCTTAAACCATCCCGGAGAACCGCTAGGACCACAGCCGTCACAGTGGTGGCCCGTACGGGGAAGCCGGGCTGTTACCCATACCACGACTCCCCCGCCCAGCGGGGTGGGTACCTCCCGCCGCCAGGACAAGGCAAGAACCTCCAAGAGCCATGGATGAAGGTACTGAGGGGGATGCCGGGGCGACAGGACCGGCTTCCACTCCAACGGCGTTTGACCTAGCCCAATTCTCACAGTGGATGGTCGAGAGGCAGGAGAGACTAATGCAGGAATGGGTGCGGACCCAACAGGAGACCCATACCCTACTGGTCCGAGACCTCTGCAGAACCTGGGAACAGGCAAGGGGGGCAGGCTCTACATCGGGAGGGACGCGCATCCCCCCTCCCCTGTTGACCAAGCTAACACCGGACGACGATGTAGAGGTGTTCTTAGAGACATTTGAGAGAGTAGCCGAAATGGCTCAATGGCCGGCGACTCAGTGGGCTTACCTTCTAAGCCCATATCTCACGGGCAAAGCACAGACCGTTCTGAAGAGTCTCACGAAGGCCCAAGCAGGGGATTATCCAACGTTAAAACAAGCTATCTTAGACCAGTTTGAGATAACCGAGGAAGCGTTCAGGCAGAAGTTCCGTTCTAGGAGATGGACGGGAGACGAACGCCCAAGGCTGTGGCTAGCGGAGTTGTCTGAAACAGCTGAAAGATGGCTAGGTCCCAAGACGGAAGGCGAGAAAGGCATCATGAACAAAGTGGTGCTGGAACAGGCGTTGCAAAGTTTGCCTGACGAATTGCGCATTTGGGCTCTACGAAACAAGCCAAAGGACATAGCCACTTTAAGTACCCTAATGGAGAATTTCATAGCGGCCGAAAGTGGGCGGAAAGCAGTGGAAAAAGGGAAAACAGGAGTGGGGGGCACTAGGACCGAGGGAGGTCGAGGGAGCGACGGTCCAGGCAGAGGCGTGGGAGGCGGGCGTGAAGGAAGAGCCCGCCCCTTCTCACGAGGTCCAACCCTTAGTACGCCACTCCGTGGGGCGTTTCAGCACAGGCCAGGCTATCGCCCAGACAATTTACCCAGTGGAGGGGAAACGAAGGAAAGAGGAGGGAATTCCACTATGCCCCAAAAAGGTCCCTGTTTCTCATGCGGCGAGATAGGGCATTTCCAACGGGAATGCCCCATGATGGAATGCGAAGCCGCTTGGCCCATGGCTCTTTCTAGTTGGGCCAGTGGTCAGGGGTGGGAGCCGTTCACGGTGGTGGTGCATTTGGGTGGGCTACGGGTAGAGGCCTTATTGGATACGGGGAGTTCCGTGTCCATGATAAGGGCCGATCTCGCGCCGGCACACCTGCCGATACACCGGTGGCTCGCCATAAATTGCTTCACTCAGCATAATCATCGTTGGCCAGTCATCCGAATGCCAGCGGTAATTAAAGGGGAAGCTCTTACTCTAGAGCTTGCCAAAGTCGAAGCGTTACCCTGCCCCCTGCTCCTAGGTAGGGATGTGAGAATGTTTAAGGCACTTATACACGAGGCCTCAGCTGCAAATACTTGGGCAGGAGAACAGGTCGAAATAGCGGAAGGGGAAGAAAGTGAAGGCGAGACAGAGGAATCAGAAGTGGAAGATTGGAGTGGGGAGGAAAACTTTCGGCAGGAACAGGAGCAGGACCCATCGCTTGAGGCCATGCGACGCAAGGTGGCGGTAAGCGAGGGAGAGGTGGTCGATCCACGGCTAGCTGCACGAACCCCCCGGATAGAGAAAATTAAGGGTGTATGGTACCGGGTGGCCACTTTGTATCCTAGCCAGCGAGAAGTTAGACAATTGTTACTGCCGCGGGAAAAACGGGGACAAGTAATGGAGTCAGCACATGATAATGGGTGGGCCGGACATCAGGGCGCTGCCAAGACCTTAGCCCGGATTTTAGAACGGTTCTTTTGGCCTTCGGTCCATAGGGACGTGCGGCAGTATTGTCAATCGTGCCCTCTGTGTCAGCGATGTGCCAATAAGACCCCACAGGTGGCCCCTTTGCAACCTTTACCCGTGATACAAGAGCCATTTTCTAGAATTGCCATGGATTTCATAGGGCCACTACCCCGCACACCTAGGGGAAACCGGTTCGTGCTGGTCTTGATGGACTATGCTACTCGCTTTCCAGAAGCGGTGCCTCTACGCACCATGAAAGTGGGGGGGGTAGTAAAAGCACTGTTTCAGATGTTTTCGAGGTTTGGCATACCCAAGGAGCTCCTATCAGACCAAGGCTCGTCGTTCCGGGCCAACTTATTGAAACATCTATGTAGCTCCATGGGTATTAAGCAAATCTTTACTTCTCTGTACCATCCCCAGACTGATGGGTTAGTAGAAAGGTTTAATCATACGTTAAAGGAGGCCATTAAGAAAGTAGCTAACGACAAACCACGACAATGGGACCTATTCATAGATCCTCTTTTGTTTGCAATGAGGGAGACCCCTCAAGCTTCCACGGGCTTTAGTCCTTTCGAGTTGGTGTTTGGCCGCCAGCCCCCCGGCATTATGGCTTTGGTAGAGGGTCAATGGGTACAACGGCCAGAACAGGTCGCCGTGTCAGCCCCAGAACATGTGCAACAGTTAAAGGAAAGGCTTCAATGGGCTCATCAACAGGCGGGCCAAAACTTGAGAGAAGCGCAAGAGCAGCAAAAAAGGGGGTTTGATAAGAAGGCCCAATTAAGGACTTTTGAAGTAGGCGACCAAGTATTAGTACATAAAAGGGCAGCCCTCAAGCCGGGGAATAATATCTGGGAGGGACCGTTTAAAGTGACCCAAAAGTTAGGCCCTGTGACTTACAAAGTCCAATGTGGCACCACCTCAGCCTCTATAAGGTCGTTACATGTGAATCACTTGAAGGCATGGAAAGACCGAGCCTTACTGGGGCAAGAGGTAAGGGAGGGCACCGAAGTAGAAGACCTCTACCCAGAATGGCATAACGAAACCGGGGAAGAGACCCTCCCCACTATAAATAAGGATCTCTCAGATACTCAAGTGAAGGAAATACAGCAAATGCTGCGGGAAGTGCCGGGAGTCTTTTCAAAGAAACCAGGCTGTACCTCGCAGATTACACATGTTATCCCTACTCAAGAAGGACAGGTGGCGTGCGCCGTATGGAGACCCATTCCCAGAGGGCGGTGGGCCGAAGTAGAAAAGGAAGTAAAAGATATGCTAGAACTAGGGGTGATTGAACCCTCCAGGAGTGCTTGGAGGAGCCCCATAGTGTTAGTACCTAAACCTGACGGCAGCACCAGGTTTTGCATCGATTACCGGGAGCTCAACCGGGTGTCTAAATTTGATGCGTACCCTATGCCCCGTACTGACATTTTGTTGGAGCAACTCGGCCAGGCCCGGTTCATATCGGCTCTGGACTTAACCAAAGGATATTGGCAGATTCTAGTAGACCCCAAAGACAGGGAGAAAACGGCCTTTGCAACTCCCTCCGGATTGTATCAGTTCAAACGCATGCCCTTTGGGTTGCATGGGGCTGCAGCCACATTCCAGAGGTTGGTTGACACGGTGTTAGTCCACTGCAGGGAATATGCTGCAGCCTACATAGATGATATCATTGTGTTTAGCGCAACCTGGGACGAACATGTGAAGCATCTGCACACAGTCTTGAGCGCTCTGAAGAAAGCGGGCCTCACGGCAAATCCAAAGAAAAGTGTGCTAGGCTTCCAAGAGGTAAAATACTTAGGGTTTGTAGTGGGAAAAGGCACGGTGCGGCCCCAGCCAGGGAAGGTAGGGCAAATACGGGATTTCCCACAACCAAAGTCCAAAAAGCAATTACGAAGGTTCCTAGGGTTGTTGGGATACTACAGTCGGTTCATTCCGGCGTTTGCCACTCAGGCCACCCCGTTGACAGACTTACTGAAGAAGACACGACCCAACACCCTTGTGTGGGATGGACCCTCTCAACAAGCTTTTCAAGACTTAACACAGGCTCTTCAAGGAGAAGTAGTCCTCCATAACCCTGACTACAACAGGCCCTTCATAATACAAACTGATGCCTCGGTCACTGGCATTGGGGCCGTTCTAACACAAGAAATTGAGGGACACGAACGCCCCATACTTTTCTTAAGCCGCAAATTATCTCCGACAGAGCAGAGATACTCGACCATTGAGAGGGAGGCACTAGCAGTAAAGTGGGCCATCAACACGCTTAAATACTACCTGAGTACTCAACCCTTTATAGTAATGACAGACCATGCTCCCTTACAATGGTTATATAAAATGAAGGACGCTAATGCCCGCATACAGCGGTGGTACCTCTCCCTGTTACCCTACAGGTTCTCCGTCCAACATCGCGCAGGGGCCAAGCACCGGAACGCCGACTATCTCTCCCGGATGTACGAGGATTCCCCTGGTGCCCAGAACGAGCTGAGGGGGGGGGCATGTCAGGTACCCCTCTCTCCATCAGCTCAGAAGAGGCCAGAAGGCAACAGACACGAGCAAGGAAGGCCAGATACCTTAACCAGGGCAACAGGTCGAGCCAGGGTCAACAAGAGGACAACACGGCACCAGCACCAAGACAGCTGCGAGGGATCAGCAATCAACCCACCGGACCCGACCGAGCAGCCGCAAGAAGAAGCTTCAGAGAGCCATGGCTTTAAGCGGGGGGGAAACAGGTGTATTGAGAATAATAAAGTTGAAACAGGTGTTCCACACCAGTGAGGAGGTGATTGGGAAGAAACCGTTAAGGGAACAGTGACGGCAACGCACGTGCCCGGGGTTTCTTCCCAATAAAAGGAGTGGAGAAGCAACATGAGGGTCTCTCCTCTTCAGAAAGGTTTCTGAGGTGTGAACCTGGAGGTCAACCGATTGTTCTGCACCTTCGCACCCGCTTAAACCATCCCGGAGAACCGCTAGGACCACAGCCGTCACATTATGAGACTGTTCCAGAGTCATGAATGCTACCACAAAGAAGATCCTAGGCTGAGATCAAATGTAATGTCTGTTGTAGGAATTTTAATGGAGAAGATTGTAATGTAAAAAATGAAGTGAGACACACGTACTTTCCCCCCCTCTACTGAAGGACCTCTCTGTAGACCACACTTTTTTGCTCATATGGAGATGTGTTGTTCTGAGCACCTCAGTGTGACCTTGCTGGTACTTGGCCAGCACAGCTCAGTTCCCTCTAAGCTGAGTTAGTGTGAGCTAGCTTACAGTTTTTTTAGCCTCCAGCTCACACATTTTTGTCTTCGCTCACGAAGGATGGCTCCAGAGCAAACTAATTTATGCAGTAGCCGAATCACCTGCTCACAACTTTAATGCCAGTAGCTCACAAAGTAGAAATTTTGCTCACGAGACTCCACAGCTTAGAGCGAGCATTGCTCAGGAGTACTATGTGCAAATGTCTTTGCTGCATTTCTAAATTACCTCCTCCTTGTAGTGTTGTTGTATCTGGCTCGACGTTTGCCAGGAGCTTTCTTGGGGACAGGTGTGAGGGGGAGTTGGTGTGAGGGAGTGGTGATGTGGTGGACATTTCTTCAGGTTCATGAGGGAGGCACGCATCAAAATGGCTCCTAGAAAGGTCCTTTACTATCTCCCCATGAACATTCATAAACTCAGTTGCCCTGCTGGATGTTATGAGAAATGTCTGTTCGCGAGTCTTGAATTGCTGATTTTTGTAACTGTCCTCAACTGTCTGCAGTCTCTTCTGTGTTTTTACCTCAGAACACTGAGATCAGGCCCGTAGCTAACGTATGGCATATGGGGCCCAGCCTCCCCGGTTTTCATGGGCCCCATCCTCGCCCCCCACCCGTTGCTGCCCTTAGCCCAACAGCCGGCGAGAAGGCTCCTCCATTCCCACCGACGAGGCTGCTGGGAAGCGCTTCCTCCCCGCCCACCCCTTAGTATGCCCGCTGCGCCACTCTTTCACTCCCGATCCCCCTCTGGGGGGGGCTGCTAGCTTGTCTCTCTGGGGAAGGCGGGGGGGCTCCTCCTCCTCCTGGGCATGCAGATCTGCCACCAGGCACCCCCCCCAATTCCCCGCCCCGGGGTGGAAGTTTCTCTGCTGCCCGCCGGTTCCACAGCTTGATTCGTAAACCTTTCCACCTGCCAGTGACTGGAAGCATGTGGCACTCTCTACAAAACAGTTCTGGGGAAAAGCTTGAGGAGGGCTGAGTGGGCAAGCCCCGCCATCACTGGACCTCAACAGACAATCACCCCCGCCAACCCGCCAGTCTTTCCTACCTCAGATGGGGGGGAGGCTTGAAAGTTTCCAGGCAGACGGATAATTCACCGTGGCGGCGGCTGCTACTGGCGTGTTGTGGTGGTGGTGGTTTTTAATTAAAGCAAATATATTTATGTTCGGATGTTTATATTACGCCACGGTGGATACCGCGACGCCCTGGGCTGTTCCTCCCCGGCCCCCCTCCCCCCCAACGCCTTAGCTACGGGGCTGCCACAGACCCTCATGTTGCCCCCTTACCCAATGCTTCTAGGAGGCCACTGCCTTATGTGCCATTCAGGGGACCTGCAAGTTGCCTTCCTCTAATACAGCTCTGCAGATGCTTCTTAGGATCAAAGACTGCATCAGTTAAGCTGTTAAAGTAGGTTAACATGAGAAAGATGGTTTAAGCAATGCTCTCCAATTTGTGCATTCCATTACAAAGGAGAGAGTAGACCAGGTCCATCTCAACATGGTTCCAGTTACCATTGACAGCTGAGACATGAAACTATCTTAAATAAAGGCCCAGGGCCACAGGCCTGCTAGGGCTCAGCCTCAGGCACCTGACCCAGGTCATGGCCCACGTGACTCAGACCCTATGGATTTCTGCCCCACTTTCCATGGCAGGGAACTGCACTGCTGGAATGCTGATGGGCAGTAGATTCAGGACAGACACAAGGGAATACTCCATTACACAGAGAGTGATTAAAATGTGGAATTGGCTGCCAAAGGCTGTAGTGATGGCCACAAGCAGATAGCGTTAAAAAGGGATTAGACAGATTCACGGAGGACAGGCCTATCCGTGGCTATCAGCCAAGGTGACTTAAGGGTACCTCCAGATTCAAACTTCTGAATCCCAGAGCCAGGAGGCAACATCAGGGAAGGCCTCGGCCACTATGCCCTGTTGTTGGCCCTCCAGAGGAACTGGCTGGCCCCTGTGTGAGACAGGAGGCTGGACTAGAGGGACCCTCACTGGTCTGATCCAGCAGGGCTCTCCTTATGTTCTAATGCCAAGCAACATGAAGCTGCCTATATAAGAATGGTTACCCACAAGCATTCTTTACCTGGTCAAGCACACTTAGGGAGACCCTACTGAAGACCACCTGGTATCTCAGGACCCACATAGAAGCTTCCTGCCCTGCTTCTAGCCCAAATCATACCTTCTCCCTACTCCAGTTCTAGCCCCTTCCCTATCCCAACTAGAAACTGTCAGGAATTAGTATCTGAATATAGTAGCCTATTCCCGACATGCAGGGTTGCTCCATTAGCTATGGGGAGTGTCTGGAATGTGCCCCCAAATAGGTATCTGAACCCTAAATACGTTGAATTACATCTCTCCCCCCCCCACCAACCCTTCTTTTACCCATTTGGTATTCATAATTTTAAAAATAGGGTTTTTAGTATCCTGTATGCATATAATTTGTTACATTTTACATAATTTGACAGCCAGTGTGGCATAGTGATTGGAGGATCTAGGAGACCCAGGTTCAAATCCCCACTCTACCACGGAAGCCGCGCTGGGTGACCTTGGGCCAGTCACATACTCTCAGCCTACCCTACCTTACAGGGTCGTTGCGAGAATACACTGGAGGAGAGTGATGTGTAAGCTGCTTTGGGCCCCCATTTGGGAGCTTAGTTGGGTATAAATGAAGTCAACGCAGTGGCGTACGTTCTCACAGGGACATCTCTAAGAGCACGTATACAACCAGTGCTCTGCCCACTACATTGGCTCCCAGCTGAATTCTGGGTCAAGTTCAAGGTTCTGGTATTAACCAAAGGCCTATGAGGTTTGGGGCCAACATACCGCCAGGACCGTCTCTCCCGTTGTGTCTCTCGTAGAGCATTACACTCGTTAGACCAAGACCTGCTGGTGATCCCCAGCCCTAAAGATGTCCACTTAGCCTCAGCCAGAGACAGGGCCTTCTCAGCTCTGGCTCCGGGCTGGTGGAATGCTCTCCCTATGGAGATCCAGGCCCTGCAGGAGTTAATGCCATTCCGCAGGGCCCACAAAACAGAGTTGTTCCACCAGGCCTATGGTTGAGGTGGTGGAGATCTAATTATATTGGCCTCCCCGGTATTGTACTGTTGTCATATGTATTGTTATCATCAGGACTGTCTTTCACCCACCTGTTCCCCCCCCCCAACATTAGTTGTCATCCACCTGAAAGCATATGGGGAACCCATGCGGGAGCAGGTGAAGATGGAGACGGATGGGTCGAATGGTGCCATTGACCATTATTGTTATATACTGAGAGAGCTGATCGTAGTGGTTCGGAGTGTGGACTCTAATCTGGTAGAACTGGGTTTGATTCCCCACTCCCTCACATACAGCTGCTGGAGTGACTTTGGGTCAGTTACAAGTTCTTTCAGAGCTGTTCTCTCAAGGGCAGTTCTTGAAAGAGCTCTCTCAGCCCCACCTACCTCACAGGGTATCTGTTGTGGGGAGGGGGAAGGAAAGGAGATTGTAAGACGCTCTGAGACTCCTTCGGGTAGTGAAGGGCAGGGTATAAATCCAATCTCCTCTCCTTCTTGATATTAATTGTTTCTTCTATGATCGGGTTTTAGAACTGTTATTTTAAATAATGAATTGTGTTATTTATAGCTGTTGTAAAGATGTAAAGATAATTCTTACTCAGCATAGCCAACTTGGTAAAAGGCACATTTGTCCAATCTAAGGCATCTACCAATCAGTTAATTAAAGAGTCACCTCTCTGCCCAAAAAGGAGTCCTCCTTCTCGAATATCAGGGCCAAGTACGTCACGCTGTTTGCTTGGAAGAAACTGTGAAGTTCTGCTGCACTGCAAAAACAAAAAGAACATCACATGCTAAATAAAGTTTGTTCTAAGATAAATAAGGGCTGAACATCCTAATCAGGCAAAGGCAAAGGCTGACTTCCACCCAGTGGTTCAGAACCTCTCCCTGGCCGTTGGGAACTGCAGTGAACCCACAGACTGATTGGAGTTATCGTATCTGTGACTGATTAGGGAATAACGGGGTTCTCACTTTTTAAAAAAATGCCCTTAAGCAGCATGCCAGCACCAAGCTATCTAGCAGGCACCACTTCTTATCTCCATCACCAGGCAAATCTTAACTTGTGACACTTCTGCCTGGCAGTAGAATTGCCTTTCAGGAGACAGGTGGGGCTGCCGCCCAAAACAACGTCTTTCCATGTCAAATTATCTCAATTTGTTACGCACAGGAGGGCCCCCCTGTGTGCCTACTTATTTTATTGTCCATCTTTCTCACTGGAACTCAAGGTGGATTACAAGCGCACTAGAACTATTCAGTCCCTCAATAAGCCGACTACAAAATACAATTGCATTTGAAGGATAATGGTATTTGAATCAAACCACAAAGATTCCTAGTAAAATACACTTATTCAGTCAATCAGAAAGCAGATTACAAAATGTGATAACAAATTTGAGACTCGCAGCAAAGGTCAGGAGTAAAACAACATAATGCAGTGGAGCTGGGATTGAAGAACAGAATAAAGTACACACATCAAGCAGCATCATGACATTGCAACAGAAAATATACAACGTGCCAACACAAGGTAAGGGTACATTGTACCTACCTGAAGTGTGAACCATGATTGGGTGGAAAGGCAGCATAAAAATGTTTTGAATAAATAAATAAAATAACAAAGAGGGAAACGAGGATGGGGTTGCTGTTTTGGGAAAAAGTTCCACAGCTTTTATAAAGTACAGGTGGGAGGCCTGTGAGACTCGCAGGGGAACCCCATTGCCCCCCACCCCCCATCGTGCAGTCTGGCATGGCTCCAGGCCCACCACCCACCTTGGAGCCCAGCTGCAGCAATGGTGGTGTCAGGGAACTGCTTTGAGCCCAGAGCAGCAGACGCTGCTGCCGCACCCGGCCCAGCCCGGCCCAGAGGGGTTCTCTGCGTCCAACACTGCTGCAGCCAGGCCGGATTGGTTCCCCGCATTTGCTGCTGCCACCTGTACAGAATAATAAAGGAATTATTCTGGAGGGAATTTAAAACCGCCAGTGTATTTTTAAAAAAGATTTCATATTCTTCTGCAAACCTCGTGGGTCCCCCAAGTCTGCAGGAAAATCTGTTTAGTGTCAGTGTGGCCCCAGTCCACAGATTTAGATGTCCACAGAGGGGGGCAACATATCGCTGTTAAGTGCATGGATAGTTCTGCACTTGGATTACAGTTTAAGATACAGGCCCCTTTAAAAACAGAGTGGTGGCCAACTTTAGGAGAAATCCAGAGGATTCCTGATATCACTCAGGAAGGGCTCTGACACATGCTGGGGGAGGGGCAGGGGCGGGGAGAGATTTCTTTGTCTCTATCCTTACAAGGACTTTGGGGAAGGGGGGAGGAATGGTTCTTGCTGGCCTAATTAGACCCCTTTCTCTGCAGCTTTAACTGATTAGAGAGAGCCAAGATAGGTAGGGATGGACATGAACCAGCTCTCAAACTAAAGTTTGAGACTAAAGTTTGAGACAAATTCTAGCTGGTTTGTGGTTTGCAAACTGAAGTTTGTGGCAGGTCAACTGATATGAACTTTCAAGTGTTTGTGGCGATTCGTGAATGGACACATTTCCAGACAGCCTGTCCCCGGTCAATCAAAATCTTTACCAAACTTCAAAGCAGCAGGGGAGGGTCAGAATTCTCTAGCCTTGGAAATACCAATAAGGGCCCTCCAAAGCTTAAAGACATTGCTGGCTGCCAGTAACAGAGTTCCCATTCTGATCTATGGGATCAAAACGCTATATATACCCTCAGCTCAGCTCTGCACCCTCTCCTCTGTTGGGTGCTGGCAATTAAACAGAGGAGGCAGGAAACTTGTTAAACGCAGAGCACATTCATTTATTCCTGATTGTGAACACCTCTCCCCTGGTGGGGTTTGGGGGTTAGGTGGACTCAGGGCTCTGAGCCACTCTGTCTCTCTGCTCTCTGCAAACTGGTGGGAGGGCAGGAAAGGAGACTCATGGCCACATAAAGGTGGAGCCAGATGACAGCCTGGCATGACCAGTACTCCATGGGATCAGCATTGATGGGCTCAGGGACTTGGTGAGGTACCCCCTCACCATCACCTTTGCTGAATCCTCCACCACTGCACGCCTGGCAACCAGTAGTGGGCTTTTTCCTAGTTGGGCTTTTCGAAGCAGAGGTGCTGGGCTGTGGTTCCTCCTCCTCCCCAGCCTCTTCTACCTGCTGTTCCCTCTGACCATGTCTGTTGGCCTGTAGCCTCTGCACTTCTTTGCAGAGCTCATTATTTATTTATTTATTTATTTCGATTTTTAGGTTGCCCTTCCTTGCAAGCAAGGCTCAGGGTGACTTAAAACAGAAGAGGACATACAATGAGTAATTAAAAGTTAAAAATCAAGAATAAATACATAAAACATACAGCATCAATAATTCAGCATAATTTGGTCAATTGAAGACGGTGGGGGAAAATTCAAATTTCACAGGCCTCTGGGAGGGCTGCAAAGAATGGAGGGTATGATAGTGTCAGACTACATACTGTACCATTGCTGTCCTCAACTGAATGCCTGGCATAACATCTCTGTCTTACATGCCTTGCAGAAAGGTAACAAATCCTGCAGGTCACAGAAATTCTGGCCCTGGTTGAGGACAGCCAGATCTCTCTTGAGCTGGGGACCACCAGGAGGTTCTTATCAGTCAAGCTTAATGTTCTGTGGGGGTATACTAGGAGAATATACAAGAGACCTCCCAGTTGACAATAGTCAAAATTATAGAAACAATCAGGGAAACGTTTTGTATATAATGTGATAGATATTACATTGAAATTTTATGCAAAGTGTAAATTAATTTTTCAATTTTCAAAGTGCTTAATTCATAAATTCATAGAAAATTACCTATTAGTTCATACATCAAAATTTCAATATATTAAGATGGTGGTCGGCAAACTGCGGCTCGCAAGCCACAGGCGGCTCTTTGGCCCTTGAGTGTGGCCTCGGATCGGGCCAGAACACACTGATACATCACTCTGGGAGAGAGGCACCAGGGGCGGGGCCGTCACATGGCGAAGCCCCACCCCCTTCTTCCATCCGCCCTCTGCTTCCAGCCTCATTCTGCTGTAGAATAAGAAAGAAGCAGGAGGGTAAGTCGGCTTCCTCCCCCCATCTCTTCCTTGCCGAGGCTGCTTCAGGGCCAAGCCAGACCTTCCCGGAGGTGCATGAAGCCGTGCACCCTGGGAAAAATCTCCCCCCCCTCTTCCTGGCCGAGGCTGCTGGAGCAGCCTTGGCCAGGCCTCCAGGGCAAAGCCAGACGTCTTGGAAGATGTGGAAGTCCAGGGTTGCCACGCAGGGGCAGGCGATGGAAGACCACCTGTGTGTCTGTGTGTGGGGTTTTTTTTGCCCTGACCTGGAGGCCCCGGACTGGCTTGATCTCATCAGATCTTGGAAGCTAGGCGAGGTTTAATTTAATTATTCTGGAGGGAATTTAAAACCGCCAGTGTATTTTTAAAAAAGATTTCAGATTCTTCTGCAAACCTCGTGGGTCCCCCAAGTCTGCAGGAAAATCTGTTTAGTGTCAGTGTGGCCCCAAGTCCACAGACTTAGATGTCCACAGAGGGGGACAACATATCGCTATTAGGTGCATGGATAGTTCTGCACTCGGATTACAGTTTAAGATACAGGCCCCTTTAAAAACAGAGTGGTGGCCAACTTTAGGAGAAATCCAGAGGATTCCTGATATCACTCAGGAAGGGCTCTGACACATGCTGGGGGAGGGGCAGGGGCGGGGAGAGATTTCTTTGTCTCTATCCTTACAAGGACTTTGGGGAAGGGAGGAGGAATGGTTCTTGCTGGCCAAATTAGACCCCCTTCTCTGCAGCTTTAACTGATTAGAGAGAGCCAGGATAGGTAGGGATGGACATGAAACAGCTCTCAAACTAAAGTTTGAGACAAATTCTAGCTGGTTTGTGGTTTGCAAACTGAAGTTTGTGGCAGGTCAACTGATATGAACTTTCAAGTGTTTGTGGCGATTCGTGAATGGACACATTTCCAGACAGCCTGTCCCCGGTCAATCAAAATCTTTACCAAACTTCAAAGCAGCAGGGGAGGGTCAGAATTCTCTAGCCTTGGAAATACCAATAAGGGCCCTCCAAAGCTTAAAAGACACTGCTGGCTGCCAGTAACAGAGTTCCCATTCTGATCTATGGGATCAAAACGCTATATATACCCTCAGCTCAGCTCTGCACCCTCTCCTCTGTTGGGTGCTGGCAATTAAACAGAGGAGGCAGGAAACTTGTTAAACGCAGAGCACATTCATTTATTCCTGATTGTGAACACCTCTCCCCTGGTGGGGTTTGGGGGTTAGGTGGACTCAGGGCTCTGAGCCACTCTGTCTCTCTGCTCACACTGAGCAGAGCGGCTTAAGCTACTGGGTGCCTCGGCTGAGGGCCCAAATATACCCTCCCAACCCTCCTGATTGTGAACACCTCTCCAAAGAAAATCTCCTTCACTCAACACCTACCTCATGAAGCAACATCCACCTCAACAAACATGTGCCTGTACAAGCCAGCCCCTGTTTGACTACCCCTTTCCAATAAATTTGTACAATTCACAGCAGGTGACTTCTTATCTGTACAAGGTGTTCAGCTAATGGCGAATAACCAGAAATTTCACCTAGGGGTGGGCTGTGTGACCGGAGGATCGATGTCTTTGGGCCTGAGGGGGGCTGGGAGCATTGGGGGCACACCAAGCTGGGTTCCACTGCTTGCCGGGGGTCTCTGCCAAGCCACTGTGGGGTTACTTTGAGGAGCCCCTGTGAAAACCTTGGGGATGTCTGCCTTTCTGTCCTTCAGAACCTGCCTTTGGAGACTTGGGGGTGGCCCTGCCAGCTCAACACGTGTTTCCAATCCTTTGCTGCTTAGAACAATACACCCCAGCTGATGGGTGTGCTCTGGACCTGCGTGCTTCAGCCGAGTAGGGGGCTGTGAGATTTGTGGGCATGCTTCCCTTGCTTGTGTTGTGGGGCCAGGGTGCCTGCCAAGCTGCCGTGAGGTTGAACCTCTGGGCACGTCTGCCTTCCTGTCCTTCAGTCCGTGCCTCTGGAGACTGGGGGGGGGGCTGCAAGCATACGGGGAGATGCTTGCCTTGCTTCCAGTGTCTGGCTGGGGGAGGTCTGCCCAGGTGAAGTTTCCCTGTGAGATCAGTGTCACTGGCTTGTTCCTGAGCTGTGCCACAGACTCCTCTAACTACAGCCGTCTTTTCCAGAGAGAGCACTAGGGAGACTTTTATTGGGAGGTCTGGCCTACTAACATCAGACGTTTCCTTGCTGGAGTCTGCAAGTTCTCTCCCTGAAGTCATGGAAGAATTTACATGTTTGTTTATGCATGCCAATATCCTAACTGTTTAGAGAGAGACCCAGTAGCAGACCCTGCACATACTTGCTGCCAGAACAAGGTTTGGGTTTCTCCAATTGGGTAATCAATAGATCAGAAGATGTCCTGGGGTGGAGGCTTAGGAAGTTTATTGCTCTTTGTCTCTAACTCTGCCTGTGGCTAGCACGTGTGGTTTTAGACTTTAGAGAGTCAAGACGTAGGTTAGGGAAGTCCGAGAGGACGTTAATCCCTTGTTTTGTTTTCAGTATTTCCCAGAGACCCTTCCCTCCTTAGTGAAATAAACTTTCTTGTTTAATGCTACATGTAGTAGCTCTGCTTTCTAACCTGAAATCCCTAACATTCCTTCCCTGCTGTTCCCTCCCTTGGCCAGAGGTGGGTGACAACACACTGGCCTAGTTCTTGCCAGACATTTCTCAGGGCACCTCGGTGTCTTCACAGCCCATGAATTCCATGCTATTTGGTGTTTGGAGTTTCTCTTAAGGGGCGCTGTGGCCACGCAAAATGTGACACACAATGAATTTTTCACCCCACAATGGATTTCCTTCTCCAGATCTGCGATGCAGACAGCATGATAAAAAGGAAGGAAAAATCCAGGCACGAGAACAGACAAGTCTTGTGGCACCGTAAAGTCTAACAAAATTTTATTTCAGCACAAGCATGTGTGGCTGGAGTCTGCTTCTTCTGGGGCAATGCACAAATCCTCACTATGCTGTTTTACATAGGAGGCGTGCAAAAATTAACATGGAAGACAGCATGAAATGTAATTATATTAACTTCAAATCTAGTCTAGAAGAATACAAAGACCACGCCACTGGGTTTGCTGAGGTTGGTTAACCCCCAATAGTGTTAACGCCTAGTAAGGAGCCACTCTCTGTATATAAAGAACCGGGTTCTAGTATACAAAAAGCTTTCTCTAGAATAACCTAAAGAGTCAAAGCCACCTCCATTAAGTCATCATTAACCCCTTTGTTCCCTGGAAGGCCAGATAATGAAACTGAAGCTCAAATACTTTGGCCACCCAATGAGAAGGGAGCACTCTGGAGAAGACCCTGATGCTGGGAAAGACTGAAGGTCAAAGAAGACGGGGACGGCAAAGGATGAGATGGTTAGACAGTGTCATAGATGCAACGAACATGAAATTGAGCCAACCTCAGAGGACGGCGGAAGACAGGTGGGCCTGGCGGGAGCTGGTCCATGGGGTCGCGAAGAGTCGGACTCGACTGTGCGACTGAACAACAACAAAACCCCTTTGGAACAAAGTTTCGGTGGGCTGTTCCACAGGTCCCCAAATGCATTTCAAACTTAATGGTACGGCTGGAAACAGGTATGCTAAAGGAAGCGGCTAGAATTGTACTTTCATCACTTTTTCTCTGGCTTAATATAAATATAAACCCCTGAGGTCTCCTTCCTTTAATGTTGTTGGATGATTTTCAATCCAGTTAGCACAAGACAGTTCAAGTTAAAATTGCGCAGCTTGGATTTCCTTCTGCAACTCTTCTGTGGATGGGGTGGAGACTTAGCTAGGCAATCTTTGAGACAGAGAGTGGAAGACACTGAACGTCAGT
>NW_015161481.1:140069-164273 GCF_001447785.1 Gekko japonicus | reverse complement strand
GAAGGCCCTCCCTGGCCCCAGGCAGGCAGGGGTGGGGAGAGGCAGGGAGGAAGCAACTTACCCTCCCTCTTCTCCTGCCTCCTCCTGGCTGAATGAGGGCCGGAAGCGGGGCGGCCGGAAGCAGGGGGCGGGGCTTCGTCATGTGCCCCGCCCCCGTACCTCACCCGGGGGAACTGCGATCCCCCGCGATCCCCCCCGAAATGACCTCTGCTTGTAACAGTGGTGAGATAGAGTCAATGGCGCATGTCCTTCTTCACTGTTCTTTCTACAGTGAAATCCGTACTGCCCTTAACTCCCCGTTACTTGAGCTCTGTCCTGACACCTCCAACTCTGGGATCATTAACACACTTCTCTCTGATGTGAGCATAGAGATCACCCGGAAAGTTGCTCGATTCTGCTCCCAAGCGATTAAACTACATTCCATATATATTTCCCAACTTAATGTGGAAGACTGATTGTCTGATTGTATTCTATATTAGAATTTCAATGTTATAAACTACTGTACTGCTATTAGTATTAGTTTTAATTTACTTTTATACACTTCTATATTTGCAGACCTTAATTTTTATATGGTCGTTTTTATTTTATTTTTTCCTTACTGGTTTGTATTCTGGTCATGGAATGTAAATAAAGTACTGATTGAAGCCATCATGTAAAGTCTACAAATATGGCCAGTAAAGTACCAAACAGATCTGAATAGCAAATTTCAGGATAAAGTTACATCTTCTGTATATTTTGACCAGATATGATTGCTGCGGTGGGCAGTTCATTAGTTTGGTAAAAGAACTGGAAGTGGTAACCAAAGTAAAGCATTTAAAAGATATAACAATAATGGACAGCAACGAGCAAGCAAGTTATTGGAGCACATAAAACTAAACACGTCATTGGAAGGAATAATCATAAAACTGCAGCTGACTTATTTTGGCCGTGTCATGCGGAAGAACTCACTAGAAAAAGCAATTATGCTTGGATTGGTTAGCGGCAAAAGGAAACTGGGCTGCCAAAGAACACGTTGGCCAGGATAAAAGTCGACACCAGCCTGAGCATGGAACGACTCAAAGAAACAGTACAAGATCGGAAAACGTGGAGAGAGGCTGGCCCATGGAATCGCCAAGAGTCAAATACAACGGAATGGCTAACAAACAACAACAATTATCTTTTGATAGCCTTTAAGGTGTAACAGCGTTCTGTGCGCCTTGGTGTTTAGTCATGCCGGCCACATGACCATGGATATGCCTTTGGACAGCGCTGGCTCTTCGGCTTTGAAACGGAGATGAGCACCGCAACCCTAGAGTCAGATTTGACTGGCTTTCGAGCAAGGGAACCTTTATGTAAGGTGTCACTAGACTCCCATTTACTTGTGAAGCGATTAACATGGCTACTCTGGAATTATTATCAAAGCCAACTGCTCTCTCAAGTACCTAAAATGTTAGTGCTACGATGTTTTGAAATTATAGTATTAGCCCCTGGAGGGGATGATACAGATCTGCCTAAGTGAGAAAGTCTTTCAGATGATTTATAAAATCGTTTTCTGGAAACCTAATAATTAAGAGATGCTTCAGTAAATGGTGCACAATCGTTATAATCCTTCCCGCCCAAACATTCCTTATAGCGAGAGCAAGTTATAATCATCCCCGCACGCTCTGAGCTGACAAGCCAGATGGCCATCCGAAACACGCACAATAATTTGCTCCGTCACTGAGTAATCGGCTAAAAAGTCTTCGGATTGACAGTTGTACTGACGATGAAGATCCGAGCGAGGGCATCTGATCTGTGCTTCAAGAGTTGGGCTCAATTGCTCAAAAGCATCTTATTTATCGGTTTAAAATATTTAGAAGGTGCCTTATCTCGTGAAGACTCCAGGCGGCTAACAAAGTAACCACAAATGACAAATGCATAAAACACAATAAAACAATCGACATTTCAGGCAATACTCCCAGGCCGAGGCAAACAAGACAGCGTAATCTTCCGCAGGACAGCGTATCATCAAGTGCTCAGTGATTAGCAGGCATGAGTCAAATCCAAACACCAGAGATCGCCACTACTTCAATTCACCACATGCATTCTTTCAAGAACCACACACACACACATTCTTCTCTAACACCGAGAGTCAGTGGGGTGGGGTAGCAGTGGTGGCATGAGACCAGGACCTGGAAGACCAGCATTCAAATCCCAGCACAGCCACGATGCTTGCTGGGTGACACTGGGACAATTGTGGCCTCCTGGCCTCATTCTCACAGAGCTGTTGGAAGGATAAAATGAAGGAGGGAAAGAACTATGTTTGCAGTTCTGAACTCCTTGGAGGAAGGGGTGGGGATAAAACTAGGCAGTCAACAGAAGAATGTTGAATACGTTTCCCTCTACCCATCTTGCTCCAGTAACAAACCAGAGCAAACATTAAAAACAAAGGAATACAGAGAAAGAGAGTTTAGCCCAGTGATGGCGAACCTTTTAGAGACCGAGTGCCCAAACTGCGACCCAAAACCCACTTATTTATCGCAAAGTGCCAACACAGCAATTTAACCTGAATACTGAGGTTTTACTTTAGAAAAAAACAACTCATACATTAACTTAAGATGATCCAAAGTAAGGAAAGCAATCCCAAATGCTTTCGTTTACTTAAAACTATTTGGCAGAGAATTCGACACTTTAATGATGGTCTGGGCCTGCCTGGGGCGATGGCACGCGTGCCCACAGAGAGGACTCTGAGTGCCACCTCTGGCACCCGTGCCATAGGTTCGCCACCACTGGCTTAGCATGTCCTTCTGTTTGACAATCCGGCCTCCCAGGTGCAGGGAAAAGTTGAGAAAGGAGCTGTGTAGTAGTCTAGAGCAAAGCCAGGATGGGTGAGGAGTGAACAGCTTTGGGTCCCCACTGCGGAGAAAAGCAGGGTATAAATATCTAAATAAATAAGCAAACAAGCAGTCTGCAAGTTAGACCTTCTGATTCTGGTGATGGCTTTATCTGAGAGAGTGGAGAGCTCACTCTCTGTGGAGGTTTCCAAACAGAGGTTGGTACAGTCATCTGTTGGAAATACGCCGAGGTTTGGATCTCTAGTAGTGAGGACGGTGCTGGACTAGGGGGCCACCCTCTAAGGCAATATTGAGGAGTCTTCCCGCTCCAAGATTCCATGGCTGTAAAGCGACACTGCTGTGCCCCTAGGCCGCAACACCTTTTGGCTTCCCTACCTGAACAGGCCTGAGCTAGCCTAGCCATTGAACCCTAACCCTAACCCTAACAGTCTGAATGTATTATATATGCACTCTGAATCAGACCACAGAGCATGAATCAACACACCCACAAAATGGAGCTAGGGACAAATAGTGGGGATTGCTGGAGGAAGTCCCATTTTTTCAGGAAAAAAACCCTGATAAAATACATTGGGGAATTAAAACTACACCTGTAGTTTTAAGAAAAGACTGCCCACTGAGCGCTCAGTTACCATTTTGGTGGTTACTTGGCAACCACAACAATGCTGCTAAGGCTAGGTTTCTGTAAAGCAAAGCAATTAAGGGGAGCAGGGGTTAACATGGAGGCCCAAACAGCCCTGGAAAGGACCCCTTCCCTCTCTTGTCATGCCCCTGATAGAGAAGGACTCGCCTGGGCTCGCTACCTACATCACTTGGCCTGGTCTTGGTGGCAACCTCGACACAACTGGGCCAGAAGTTTCCTGGAGAAAGGCTACCAGGGGGCGGGAAAGAAGAGAAGCTGAAGACAGAGGATCAGATAAAGGTAATTGGCTGGTAGGTGGGCAGACAAGAAGGGAGGAGGAAAAGGGGAGAGGCTATGGGAGCTGCCAGGGAAGGGAATTAGAAACGGGGAGGGAGGGGATACAGGGGGAAGTCTCCCCTGAAGTCCTTGTGGGTCCCCTGCTTGTGTGTGTGTGTGTGTGTGTGTTATTCATGACAGTCTGCCTGAATAGGTGAAGGATGCTTTCTACAATTGTCAGGAAACTGTGAAGAAGCCGCTCCCACCTTCCCCTTGGCAAGAACACGTCAGCCTAAAACACAGTGCCGGTTTCACTGGGAGCCAGGCCTGGAAAATAATGTAAAGGTCCCAAGCATTCGAAAGGTACTGATGGGGGAAAATGCAACACAATTGCACCACTCATGTTTTATTGTTGTGGAATGCTGTCCTGACAACCACCCTAAATTGCTGCGATACCTTAGATCCAATCCCACACAACTTGCAGGAAGTCTCGACCAGACTGTGACCAAAGCTCACATGTGGGACATGTACCAATTTATGCCTCCTACCTTCAGCTCTATATAAGTAGCAACTTCTGGCCCAGTTATTGTCCTCATGGGGGTGGGGCGTGGGGGGACATATAAGGTTTATGGTTCATATAGAATCACAGAATGTTAAGAGTTGGAAGGGACCTTGCAAGTCATCTAGTCCCACCCCCTGCACTCTGCAGGAGCACAGCCGAAAGAGAGCCCGACAACATCCCCGAAAACGTCCAACGAAGAAGCATCCACCACCTCCCGAGGCAGACTGTTCCACTGCTCAACCACTCTAACAGTGAGGAAGTTTCTCCTGATATTTAGCCGGTATCGACTCCCTTGTAATTCCCACCCATTAGAACTAGTCTTGCAATCCAGAGCAAGAGAAAATAGATCCACTCCATCTTCCACATGACAGCCCTTCAAATACTTGAAGAACTTCAAATATAGGAACTTCCTATTATTGGCTTGCCAAGTTCCTTATCCATTCCGTTACCCACATGCCTAAGATGGAGATCAACAGCCTGAGATTTCAATGGCTTTGTGAAGAAGATCTTAACCAATGTAACACTTTCTGAGGCTTTGGAGTCCACTTTTTCTTGCCTTAAAGGATAAAATCCCGCTCTGCATAAAGCTGCTAGGGCCACACTGGAGTGTCACAATGCTTAGTGCGAGGGTCTCCAAAGCGGTGCCCACCAAGGGTTTTGAGGAAGTGGGACCTTAGACCAGCAAGGCTTCTGACTGGCCCCTGGAGATATGATTGGCTGAGCAGACGTCGCTTTGGCAATAGCTGCCACCACAGCACAGACATCTCCAGGGTGTGCACCAAAGGTAGGCTGCGGCAGCCGTTGTGTGACTCTGCCCACCACACTGTGTCAGAATTGCAGAGATGCCCACAGGCTCAAAAAGATTGGGGACCCCTGTTATCTATATACTCTTAGTCACACGTGGCCCTCATTCACGGATACCTAAATCTGCGGTTCGAGGCCACACAGATGTTGAACAGATTTTTCAGCAAGCCTGAGGGACTTCCCAGGTTTGCAGAAAAATCTGAAATGTTCAAAAAAATTACACCGGGGGGAGGGGGGTTGAATTCCTCAAAAAGTAAAGTAGCATGCTGGGCTCAGCAACAGCAGGGGTGGCGCCAGAGAGCCAAGCTCGTCTCAGCAACAGCGGCACAGCCTGGGGGCCCTGCTGGGCCCACCGGTAGCCGCACAGCCGAGGAGCCAAGTAGGGCATGCCACTGACAGTGGCACGACCTGGGAGTCACACTGGGTCCGTCACTGGCAGCAGTGCAGCTCCTGGGCCCAGCAAGAAAGTGGGGGGGCATCCCCCCCCTCAAATATCACAGGCCCACAGTTGTAGTGTATAATCTCAAGAGCAGCAAAAAAATTATACAGTGCTTTCAATGTGCATGCAATACAATCTTGACCCTGTTTACATTCTTATAGCCCACAGAGTTGATTTATTGCTCCCATTTTACAGATGTGCAACTGAGGCCAAGAACGGCTTGCCTGGTGATGACAGATTCCCAGCTTACAATTTCTAAATCCTACTCCTACAAACGTGGTTACGGGGCCACAGCTGAAGTCTTAGTAAGCACACTGAATGCCTTTGCTCTGATTCATCTCTTACTACCCTCATTTCTCACTCCTCTCTCCCCTGTTTGCCTTCTTCGCTGTGGGTTTCAGCCTGAAAGTACCTTTGGCGCAGGGATCCACCTCATTTTGCTTCCTTATGATCGCAGGAAACAAGACTACCAAACCCCCCCCAAAAAAACAACTCTTCCTGAGACTTCAAGACAGCTTTTGCTAGCCAAAGCAGACAATATTCGAATACAGGACTTGCTGTCTGAACCAACGTTCGATTACTCAGCAGTAAGTCCACTTCGTTCCATGGCGTTTACCCCCTTGACACACAGAACTACAACCTTATGAAAAAGAATCTCCTTGTCCTATAGGGTTGCCAGACCCCCAGTCTGGGCAGGGTTTCCCCCAGTTATCAGGGCTTCAGCCCACCGCTGCCCAGTTGGTTGACAGGGGAAGCCCCATCCCTGAACAGGCACGTCGTGGGTCAACGTCATTGGCGCAATGATGTCACGTGGAAGTGACATCATCAGGATGTTGCGTGGTGACACTCTACCATTTTTGCCCAAACTCTATGGCAGAACTCATTTGTTGCCAGAGCCGGATCTGACATACTTATACTTTGACAAGCCTTTATTGGCATACGTATATACATACAATAGGAGATCAGATTAAATACAGATGGGAAAATACGAATCCATCTAGGGTAAAATTGGAGCTACGGCGCAGAAAAACAGCCTGAAAGCAGAAAAAACCTAGTGGTTACTTATCAGAACGTATAGCCATAGCACTAAGAAGAAACCTTGCTACTATTTCGGTTATTTCCATATCTCGCTTATCAAGCAAAAACAGAACCTTAAAATCGTCAGGAATCTCTGGGAGTTGAGCTAATATAGGGTACAGAAGATCCTGGTGGGGCACCAGATACAGGGGACATTGAAGGAGAACATGGGGGACAGTTTCAACACAGTCCTCCTTACAAGGACAGCCCCCACTGGAGTAGGGGATCTCCTGGAATCTGGCAGAGAGAAGAGCAGAAGGAAGGACATTAAATCTGGGCAGGATCTGACATAAATGTCACTTTGTTGGGCCGGGCCACGCGTGCCATAAAACTTAATGCCAGGTACCGGAGATAGAAACTGTATAAAGGACAGCAGCTGGTAAGTTCCGAGTTGGTGTGTCCTCACTGCCAGGCCCCGTGGCCTGGGAGGGGGGTGCAAAGGGAAACCCACATGGGTGGGCTGGAGAGGCAGCAGCACCACACTAGGCAGACACTCCCACAATGTTTGACTGCTGCAGATGAGGCTGTTCCACCATGCTGAAGCCACAATGGAGTGACTCCCCCAGCACTCCCTACCTTGCACCAGATGCTTGCAGGCAGTGTAAGAGCCCTGGACGGGCCAGTTCTGACCCCCGGGACTTATGTTTGACACCCCTGCTCTATGGTAACCATAGAGTTTTGGCCATAATGTTAGAGCATCGCTGTACGACGTCCCCAGCATGATGACATCACTCCCCCCCGGAAGGCTCCCTCCCACCCCCTGCGGCAGAACAATTGGACCCTGGTCTTTTCATCCACTTACTATTATTATTCTGCACCTTGTTGTTTGACCTCCTATAAAATAAATATTTTCCTTGTTGTACTCTGCCTGGTCCTCACGCCTGTTATTCAGCCAAAAGGGAGGTCTGAAGGTCTTGGGAGGGTACTCTGGGCCTTCTCAAGGGAACCGAAATCCAGAGTGGTGGCAGCGTCAGGTGACACCCCACCTGAGCCGTGACAGCTCCTTTCTGAATATTTCTGATCACGGGGAGGGAGTGTACACGTACACACTTCCACGTATAAGTGCCATGCTCATGAGTCAAGGATCAGACAGAAGCAAGGCTACTGGATTCATGGCTGCTCCTGCTCTCCATGCGTTGACTGGCTTGAGACTATGTATGACAGATGCAGGCATGCAGAACTCCCTGCCGTTTCCTTGCATACCTGTATCGGAGGACTGAATGCCCCATTACAAAATCCTAAACGAAAAGCTTCGGAAGCATATTATGCACGTAGCTCACAACGTGTCATGATCCTATGCACATTTAAATTGCCGCATGTACATAAGTACGCAGCAGAGGGCCATGCAATGCACAATGCGCCACATGTCGGATTAACGCATTACGACCTACACCTATATAAACACAGTAATTTCTTCAGTGAAGCATCCTCCTTGTGGGAGTGTTGTAACATGAAACGATGACGCAGAGCAAGATGCCACATCATAGGATGAAACGAGAATAAATCCTTCCAGTGTCAAAACTGCCCTCAGTGTAATGTCTAGAAACGCACCCAGTAAGGAGGAAAGAATTAAGATGGCGACGTGAGAGCTTACAGGCCATGGTCAAGAGAGAAGGAGAGCCCAGCCCACGGTCTGTTTCTACAAGACAGGAATGCTGTGGCACCCCTTTGGCTGGCTGTGATTAATCAGTTTTTCCGCTAGCAGTCTGGGTTCTGTTGCTTTTAGAATCACAATCACCTTGTGCTGGTTTTATTGTTATTGCCTGCCCTGGGTCTCAGCTTTCTGGAGGAAGATTTTTGACTAATCAATCGGCAGTGAGGGAAAGGCCTAAGACTAGAGGCAACTTTCTCTTTCTTTTTTTAGCAACATTTTTTCCTTCTGGGGAGTGGCCCTCCGTTAAAATCCCCTCGTTTTCAGCTAAGACTGTAGACCTCAGCGCTCACACTATCTTGTAGAATCACACATTGGGGGGGGGGGAGTTCTAACCTGAATGGCTAAGGAGCAATGCTCCCTCTAAGTTGCGGAGTCTTGTGAGCAAACATTCTACTTTGTGAGCTCCTGGCATGAAAGTCATGAGTGAGCGACTTGGCCGCTGCATCAATTACTTTGCTCTGGAGCCGTCCTTCCCGAGCAGACAAAAATCTGTGAGCTAAGCTCACACTAACTCAGCTTAGAGGGAACATTGCTAAGGAGACTCTCAGAATATTTATTCCGCATCCGGCCGAAAAACTAATATTCAGCCATGGCTGTGCTGAAATAAACGGAAGCTGGTACACTGAACCATGAGCCAAAAAATCCCCCAATCTGAACGTTATCTCTCCTTTGAACTCACCAGGTGGCTCCCGGCAACCCTCTATTTTCTCAGCCTCAGTACAGAATATCACAAACAACCCCCTTAAGTACTGTACTAAGCACCACAGATCAAACGAGAGACAACATGGGAGATCAGCACCCGTCAGGGGATATGATCAGCACTAAAATACTGGGAGGGGACCTGTCTAACCCTTCCCCCACCACTGTCTCCAAATTTAATTCCTCTTCCCAGCTGATTATTTACACTGTGGGGAAAGCATACAGTTACAGGAATGTTCCAGTTATTATTTTTTTAATGGAGTAACATGCTCAAAGAAAGATCCAGGTGGGCAGCCGTGCTGGTCTGAAGCAAATCCCCCCCCTCTAATTAAATCCAAACGAATGGTGACCTGAACAGATTTAGAATCCCGTGGCACCTTTAAGGCCAGCAAAGGTTTATTCAAGGTATGAGCTTTCATGTGCAAAGCACACAAGACCGTATATACTTAGCTTGTTATTGCTTTTGGTTTTTGCATATGTCAAAAGGTCTTCATTAAGTTGTATGCTAATTTGCTGTTCACCTCTGCAGAGGCTTCTGTCTATATATATGAACAGTTAACTTCCATTTCAATGTATCTGAGGAAGTGTGCATGCACACGAAAGCTCATGCCTTGAATAAAACTTTGTTGGTTTTAAAGGAGCCACTGGACCCTAACTATGCTCAAAGAAAGTCACCTGAAAGCAAGTATCTCTGAAAGCAAGTATCTATGAGTCCCTCTTGACTCGTTATTGCCAACGGTGGGGTTTTTTAAAATTAAAACACTAAAAATATTTTTTTTTAAAAAAAATCAGAAGTAGAAAGAGTATCACGAAACTAACCTAAAAATCTGTTCATTCCGCCCTTGAATGGTACATTCCATTTTGCATTTCCCCTCTTGAGTTACCTGAATGCCTCGAGCGGTGGGCAGGCTGGAGGCCACGCATCTCCACTTCTTTCCACGTTGGAGATTATGCTCTCCCTCAGACTTCGAATGCCGTCCCCATGATCTGCTCAGGGGGGGAAAAATCACAATAGGAAATCACAACTCCGTTCCCAATCACTGGGCACAATCCCACAAGTTCCCTGCTACCAGACCGTGGCTTGCAGAGTGGTCGATTCCACCTCGTCTGTTTACTAGGGACCACCGTGGGTCCAGGTGCTCATCCAACCAAAGCCTTTTGAAGGTGCCACCTTGCAAACAGTTAACTTGGCAGCTGCCCATTCACGTGCATGCTCTGCGACTGCTCCTACATTATGGGACAGTGGGCCTGAGGACCTCAGGACGGCCTTCGTGCTTCTACGGTTTCACAAAAGCTGAAATGTTCACAAGGGCATCCTTACAAAAGGATTGGAACTATAGTATAAGAACTGTATTGCAGTAGGCTATTCCAATGTTTATTGTACGTATCATTCAGAACCTAAAAAGGTTAGCTACTGGACATGTGATTATACTGGAGGCTTCATTTGTATTTTTGTATTTCTCTTCCTTGCCCAGTGGTTATACTTTGGAACAATTGATCTCTGGTCTTTATTGCATATTTTGGATATGTATGATTGCCTATATGTTTATATATCAGCCTATATGTTCTATGTGTATTAGACCTCTGAGGAAGGCCTGTAAAGGCCGAAACGCGTTAGGTCTACTTCATTAGCCCTTGTATGTTTTTATATATATATTTGTTTATAAGGTATGAATGGGCCCTTCTTTGTTATTTTAATTTGTGTGTAATAAATACATGTATATTTTTGTATGATTTTTAGTTGGCCCTCTTCTATCCTTGACTAACCTTTTTAGGTTCTGAATTCTAAGTTTTAGGTTCAGGTTTTTTCCCTTTTCCCTTTTTGTCCTTATTGTACATATCACCCTTTTTAACTGCAGCGCAATGTTTTCCACCTCTGCCTTGTCCAAAGTCAAGCCTTTGACAGCTATGTTACTGTAGACAGGGGTTTTTTTTTGCTTGCATTGTTCTTAATTCTGTAATCCCAGCCCCACTGCACTGTTTTGTTTATTAGACCCCCTTTGCTTTCTGATTGAATTGTTTTCATATTTTGGTAGCCTGCCTCACGTCTCGCGGAGATCCCTTTGAGAGACTCAGACAATCAGAGGCAGTGTTCCCTCTAAGCTAAGTTAGTGTGAGCCAGCTCACAGCTTTTTAGCCTCCGGCTCACACATTTTTGCTTTAGCTCTGGAAGGAGGGCTCCAGAGCAAACTAATTGATGCAGCAGCCAAATCGCTCGCTCACAACTTTAATGCCAGGAGCTCACAAAGTAGAATTTCTACTCACAAGACTCCACAGCTTAGAGGGAGCATTGATCAGAGGGGACCCCTCCAGCCATTTCACTTATTTTATTTCCTTTATTTATGCCTCCTCCTTCTCCCCAGTGAGGACCCAAAGCAGCTTAACAACCCCTGTGAGGGAGGTCAGGGTGGCAGAGAGACCTGGGCCGAGCTCACCCAGGGAGCTTCCATGGCACAATGAGGATCTGAACTCGGTACCCCCACAATGACCCCGCCGCCATCTTCCAGCAGCAGAGTCCCAGGTCGTGTGACCCACTTCATATACCTTACAGCCTCCTGCCTGGGGAGGTCAAAAGCATGGTTGAGGAAGCTGAGGTTAAAAAAAACAACCACCACCTCTGCCTGGATAACAAGGCAAATATTGCATCAGACTTCAAAACAAAGAGGACTTTCTAAATCCGGTTAGGGAGCCACTTCCAACAGCTACGTGTCCAATTCCAGGCAGATACTATCTCTTTTCCAAAGTGCAACCTGCGTTTTCCCTTCCCAGCTGGGGATTCCCCCTGCGGAGAGAGCATGCGTCATTCTGGAGACTGTGCTGGAACAGAACGTCTTGAATTTTGCAGTCTTGTTAAATCAGGGAAGCGTGCCTGTTTGAGCCTTCCTCCCATTCAGGGAGCAGCAGGCGGTGACTGCTAGGTTTCCTTAGGACAGTAAGTATGGAGGTGTTTCAGATTTACGGACCCAGTGCAAGCACAAGAGGTGCATGAACACATGAAGCTGCCTTATACGACTGAGTCAGACTGTTGATTTATCGAACACAGCCTTCCCTGCTCTGACAGGCAGCAGCAATCTGGGTCTCAGACTGAGGTCCCTTGCATCACCCACCACTAAATCTTTTAAATAGGAGATGCCAAGGATTGAACCTGGGACCTTCTCCTCGCAAAGCAGATGCTCTGTCACTGAGCCACGGTGTCTTTAGAGAAGTCTAGCTTGGTGTGCTCCCTTGGTCCCTGCAATGATTGGGTTAGTATAAGACAAACCACAGAGTGCTGAAATGGCTGGAGCCCACAATCCCAGCTGCTTTGCAAACACCTAGTAGAGTTACCAGTCTCTTTACAGTCTCTACTCTTAGGACTTTTACGGGAGACGGACATGCGGAAGCAACGCAACCTGCTTTTACTCCGGTCGCATCATCATCATTATCCTTGCATCATTAAACTGCAAGAAGTTTGGTCATTTTGCAACTTGGCAACGGCAGGCCTCCACTTCCCAGTATCTGCGGATTTCGCCATTTGCAGTGATCCTGGATATGCCAAAGGGAGGACCTCGTGTCCCACAAGCAGATGGTTTTCAAAGCCCATAGGGCAATTTTCATGCACTAATAATGAGTACAGTTTAAGGCTTTTCCCCCTAAGTTTCTGGGTACTGATCTCTCATTTTCTTCCATATTACCAAATGCCAGGGAACATTCACAGAACTGGTTTTCTACCAAATCCCTTTTTGGCGTGAATACAGCCAAAGTGGCGAAAAACTGGCCTCAGCACTAACCAACACATCTTTCCCAGCAGCTAGATCCTAGCATCCACTAGCCAACAGTCAATTTTTTCTGTAATGTAAAACGATACATCAAATGCATCTTTACATGCAGGTTATGCAAGCACATACAGATTTGCCTCTGTTCCTCATGTTCAAGACGTCACCTTGTTTTCCTAACAAGTGCCATCAGGTCCAGAGCTATAATCCCATGATCCATCTTAAATTTCAGTATTGACAGCCTGTGTGGTGTAGTGTTTAGAGTGTCAGACTAGGTTCTGGGAGACCCAGATTCGAATCCCTACTTGGCTACAGAAGCTTGACCAATCACACTCTCCCACCCTAACCAGCCATACAGGGCTGTTGTCAAGAATAAGATGGACAAGGGGTGAACAATATTGTCAGTTGCTTTGGGTCCCCCCCCCCCATCAGCAAGACTAGAAGACTAGTAAAACAAGGGGAAGGAGATTTGCAAACAAGTGTGAATCTGCATATGCAAAAATAAGAAGGGGTTTTTGCACCCTCTCTGCCGATTTGGAGAAGAGGGTTAAGTTTACATTTCATCGTCTAGCCAAACCTGGATGGCCCAGGCTAGCCCGATCTCGCCAGATCTCAGAAGCTGAGCAAGGTCGGCCCTGGTTAGTATTTGGATGGGAGACCACCGAGGGAGTCCAGGGTCGCGATGGAGAGGCAGGCAGTGGCAAACCACCTTTGGACACATCTTGCCTTGAAAACCCTCAGGGGTTGCCATAAGCAGGGGTCATTTCCTGCAGGAGCGCACAGGAGCGGAGCTCCGGCAGTAAAGAGCCCAGGGGGTGGGCACATGCAACAAGCCCTGCCCCCTGCTCCCAGCAGCCCTCCGTCAGAACAAGAAGCAGCCAGGTAAGTTGCAGAGCCAAAACAGTCCAGTGGCACCTTTAAGACCAAGTTTTATTCAGGCACAAGCTCTCCCTCCTCTGCGAGGACAGATCTGCACGTGTCCCCCCCCCCAACAGCTAGTAATCCAAAACAGTCCAGTGGAGCCTGAGCGGTGGGTGTTGCCTTCTGACACACTTCCGGTGATGTCAGGGGGCGTGGCATATGCAACTAAGTTATGCTAATGTATTATGCTAATGAGCTCCTGCACCTCTTTTTCTACGAAGTGACCCCTGGCCATAAGTCAGTTGTGACTTGATGATGCTTTCCCCCAGCAGCAGCCAAACAAAGAAACATCACAAAAGAAAAAAATGAGTGCAGGAAATAATAGCGGTGGGGCCCCAAGTGTGGCAACTTCAGCCAGCTTACCACTCCCCAAGTTCGAGCTCTTTACGGAGGGCCGCCTCCGGCTTTGAACTACGGTAGTTCAACTGTTTGCTTAGACAGAAGTTAGCTTCAGGATACGTACGCAAGAGTCTTATGCCATCGTCAGGATTCGTGGAGAATGGCTTGAAAAACTGGAAGGAAACAGAGAAACCAGAAAGTCAGGTTTTGCTTTTTTTAAAAGACCTTTTAGCAAGGTTGCCACAGTGCATGAGAAAGACGCCAAATCAAAGTCAAAGACCAGGTGAAGTTTTACTCAGGCATTCTCGATTATACCACTGCATACGTAGGTGTTCTACATACATAGGTGTTCTGGTTGATCACAAGCTAAACATGAGCCTGCAGTGCGATGTGGCTGCGAAGAAAGCTAATGCAATCTTAGGATGCATTAACAGAAGCATTGTGTCCAGATCACGGGGGGTGGTAGTTCCGCTCTATTCTGCTATGGTCAGGCCTCACCTGGAGTCCTGTCTCCAGTTTTGGGCACCACATTTTAGGAAGGATGTTGACAAAATTGAGTGTGTCCAGAAGAGGGCAACCAGGATGGTGAGAGGGCTGGAATCCAAGTCTTATGAGGAAAGGCTGAAAGAGTTGGGTATGTTTAGCCTGGGAAAGAGAAGGCTTAGAGGGGATATGATTGCACTCTTCAAGAATTTGAAGGGCTGTCATGTAGAAGATGGAGCAGATCTATTCTCTCTTGCATCTAATGGGTGGAAATTACAAGGGAGTCGTTATCAGGAGAAACTTCCTAACTGTAAGAGTGGTTGAGCGGTGGAACGGTCTGCCTCGGGAGGTGGTGGATGCTCCTTCGCTGGACGTTTTCAAGCAGAGACTGGACAACCATCTTTCGGGTATGCTGTAGGTATGTAGGGCTCTCTTTCGGCTGTGCTCCTGCAGAGTGCAGGGGGTTGGACTAGATGACCTGCAAGACCCCTTCCAACTCTAACATTCTATGATTCTATGATTTTTACTGATGTAAATTGCCCACAGCCCTATGTATTCAGGGATTGGGCAGTTCAGAAATCTAAAGTAGAAATGAATAAAATAAATAATAAATCCCCCCCCCGGCCTTATACCCCAATATAATCTCTTGCAAACTTCCCTGGCACCCTCGTGTACGTCCAACCTGCCCATGGGTACATAAGTCAGTTGTTTGCTTAACAGGTTGTATCTGTCATCTTTGGGGCTGGGCAAGGCCTCCAAGCGCTCTGCAGGAGCGAATGCAAGCAGACTGCAGGGAGAGAGAGAGAGGGAGTGGCCACGTCAGCAGATTTCCCCAGGAAATGCATAAGACTTGTAAGAAGACTGAAAACAGAAAGGAGGGAGGGAGGGAGCTGTGTTGGCAGTATGGCGAGGAAGCACCTGTCAGCCTCTACCTAAAATCTCAGGAATTCCGCAACTACTGAACCCCAGTTTTGCCATCAGAAAATCATGCAAATATATAATTTGCATGGTACGAGTAATCTGCGTGGGCTGATGTGAGGCTGAGGGGGGGGGGAGAATGCATTTGTGGTCACGGAAATAAGCCTGTGGTGGTGATGAGCGGCAGACAGCTATGTCAGATGTTGCAGGCCTCCCTCTAGGGTAGAACTACAACACCTAAGAAATGCTGGGCTGCCCAGAGGTAGGTTCACTCCTCTCGTGTTCAAACATATAAACCTTGTCTTGTCTCCAGAGCTGATTGTGCTGAAAGTGTTCCCTCTCCCTGCTCCGCAGGACTGGCTGATGCTGGCCAGGAAACACTTGGTAGCATGAAACAGTGTTCCCTCTAAGCTGAGTTAGTGTGAGCTAGCTCACAGTTTTTTAGCCTCCGGCTGACACATTTTTGTCTTTGCTCAGGAAGGATGGCTCCAGAGCAAACTGATTTAGGCAGTAGCCAAATCGCTCGCTCACTACTTTAATGCCAGGAGCTCACAAAGTAGGATTTTTGCTCACAAGACTCCACAGCTTAGAGGGAGCATTTCAGCAGACTTCTTCCAACATGCATCAATCCCCTGAATCCCCATCTGGATGCTTCACAGAAATTCCCTGCCATTATTAAAGCTCTTTTCCCAGAACGAGGACTAGAAGCTCTCTCTGCGTCTTTGTATTTTATAGATAAAAACAGAGATTCACAGATTGGCTCTGAAAGGCCTGTTTTGTATCATGCGCTCAAGATCTTCCAAATTCCACAACCAACAGCCCAACCCAGTCTGTACATATGGTATTATTGCAGTATCATACAATACCACCACACACCCCCAAGGCAAAGTGGTGCTTCTTCACACAACCCCTTTTTTAGAAAGGCTTAGAGAAACTACAATTTGGCTCAGGTCACTTGCTGATGCATGTATTGAACCAGGAAATAAAACCTGAATTCCTGAATGGCTGATATAAGGTTGCCAGCCTCCAGGTGGGGCCTGGGGATCTCCCGCTTTTACCACTGATCCCCAGCCGACAGAGATCAGCTCCCCTGGAGAAAATGGCTGCTTTGAAGGGTGGACTCTGTGGCATTGTACCACGCTGAGGCCCCTCCCCTCCCCTCCCCAAACCCCGCCCTCTCCTGGCTCCACCCCCAAAGTCTTCAGGTATTTTCCAACCCAGACTTGGCAACCCTAGGCTGATATCAAGCCCAGTTAGCCTCTTAATGACCAACAAAATTTTCCAGGGCATCTTGAAGAAGATGTTTCCCTTATAAAATGTTCAAAGTCATACTTATCTATTTTCCGCTGAGGTTTTTGGCTTTCGTACCAAGTGCTTTGAAAGGTTCTAATTTTCCTACCCGGTAGCATGTTTTAAAGTTCCCACAGGAATGAGACTCCTTTCAAGCGAAAGCCAAGAATGCGGCCTTGACCGGGAACATGAGCAGGGAGGGCTGCGGCCAGTTTCACCACAGGTGTGAGGTGGAGCCGACATGAGATCAGGGTACATGAGGGACTCTGCCGGCTCATGTTCAGCAGCCAGCTCCAAACGCACACTCAGGGGCGGGCGGGCGCTCTCCGGAGGCTCTGCATCACATTTATTCCCATGGAAACTACTTAGGAACGCTCCCAGAGGTGATGACATGTATGTGCAAAAGGCAGGAGCTGGAAACCAACGCCAGCGATAGGCCAATGTTGACAACACAACATGTGAACTCTTCTCTCAAAAGAGCTCTTCTCTTGGAACTTAGACTGGGGAGGGGGGGGGAGATTTCTGAGCATGAGGCCCGGAAATCTTGTAACTTGTGAGCTATTCCATTTTAGAAATAGCAAACCTGTGAGAAAGAGTTCAGAGCAACTAAAGTGCCCACAAGTTACATTAGGAATAATGGGATTAGTATAAAGGTATCACCCTAACCCTGTGAATCTTTATATCTGATTCTGAATTTGCAGGGATCATGTATACCCTGTCTTTCTTCCCTAACAGGAACCCAAAGAGGCTTATCTCATCCTCCTCTCCTTGATGTTTTCCTCACAACAGCCCTGTGAGGTAGGTTAAGATTAGAGTGTTTGACAGGCCCAAGGTCACCCAGCAGGTTTCAAGGCAGAGTGGGGATTCAAAACAGGATCCCCCAGATCCCAGTCCAATACTCTAACCACTGGCTCTCACTGCTATGACCCTTAGGCTGAATTTGTACACTACACAGGCCACAAATGAATCCCTAGCAAAATACATACATTGCTAGTTCCTTTTTAAGGGCTGTTTGCTCTAAGGCTCTGTTTTTTTAAAATTAAGATAGCTTTTTGAGGCCCTATTTACACAAGGTTTCTGAGGCCCTGTTTACACATGGTGTGGGCCCAGGGGAAAAGCAGTTACACCCATGTAAATACCGCATGCAATACCTTCCCCAGGGCATGTAAATGCACTTACCACATGAACAGACCCATTCACAGATAGCATTAGTATGCCCTGCAATGACCCTATCTATACATTCTCTTATCTGCTTTTCCTCAAAGCATCTCACAGAGGTGTACCTCATCCTCCCGTCCTCCATTTTACTCACATATTAGACCTCTGAAGTAGGTTAGGATGACAGAGCAACTGGCCTAAGGTCACGTCACAGAGATTTTCCCCAGGTTTTTCCATTCCTAGTCCAACAATCTATTACTCTACACTGGTCTGATCATTTCTTTATGATGTATTTAGAGATTTTATATGCTGCCCCTCTAGGGATCTACTCAAAGAGAGCCAACAAATAAGAATACCACTATGAACATCTGTGAATGGGCCAGCGAGAGGAAAACCTACTAGGGGAAGAAGAAGACCAGGTTTTTATACTCCCGCTTTTCTCTACCTGAAGGAGTCTCAAAGCGGCTTACAATCATATTTCCTTCCTCTCCCCACAACAGGCACCTTGTGAGGTAGGTGGGGCTGAAAGTGTTCTGGAAAAGGTGTGGGTCTCCTGGTTCCTGAGAGCCAGTTTGGTGTGGTGGTTAAGTGCGCAGACTCTAATCTGGGAGAACCGGGTTTGATTCCCCACGCCTCCACTTGCACCTGCTGGATGACCTTGGGCAAGCCATAGTTTTGTCAGAGCTGTCCTTGAAAAAGAGCCGCTTCTGTCAGGGCTCTCTCAGCCACACTTGCCTCACAGGGTGTCTGTTGTAGGGAGGTGAAGGGAAAGGAGTTTGTGAGCCGCTCTGAGATTCCTTTGGGTAGTGAAGGACGGGGTATAAATCCAATCTCCTCTTCTTCTTCCTTTCTGCACTGTTGGTGGTCCTGCCCACTCATCCAAAATTTTTGGTCATCTATTCGAGACCAAATTTCTGTCATCACAGGACTTCTATTCCATCACGCCCTGACTCACTGTTGCTAAACTTTGTGGGATGATCCCAAAATCCCCCAAGTTAAGAAAGATTTGATTTCTATATTATGTGCCACTGCAAAGTCTGCAATTGCCTCCTCCTGGAAATCTCCCGTGCTCCGAATTCTTAAGACTTGGCAGAGGAACCTATGGGATTATCTCACAATAGAAAGGATACTGATACAAACCTTCAATAAAGACCCTTACTCTGCCTCTCTTGATTATTATAATTTTTGGTACCCTGTTTTAAATTGTATTGCTCAAAACAAAGACCATTTTGATCAGAATTGTGTTATAGATGTCTTACTATGTTAATTAATTGATACTTGATTATTTACTACGACCTCACATGTTGATGACAGTTTATTGTCACTGGTTTGTCTTTGTAAGGTAAAGGTAAAGGTTCCCTTGCTCGAAGGCCAGTCGAATCCGACTCTAGGGTTGCGGTGCTCATCTCCGTTTCAAAGCCGAAGAGCCAGCGCTGTCCAAAGACGTTTCCGTGGTCATGTGGCCGGCATGACTAAACACCAAGGCGCACGGAACACTGTTACCTTCCCACCGAAGTGGTCCCTATTTATCTACTTGCAATTTCTTGCTTTCCAACTGCTAGGTTGGCAGGAGCTGGAACTACAGACGGGAGCTCACCCTGTCTTGCGGCACCCGGGTCTTGAACCGCTGAACTACTGACCTTCCACAGCCTGCAGTTCAGCATCTTAACCACTTGAGCCACCTTTTTAAAAAACCCTCTTCTCCAGATTAAAGCCTGCTGCTCTTAACCACCCACACCACACTGGCTCTCACTTTACCCCTGGCCCACGTCATGTACAAGCAGACTCCAGGCCAAAGCAAGTCTGGACTTCCGCAGCAGCCCCGAGTTAGACAGATTCACAGGCAGATGGCTTAGCTATGCATTTACCTTGGCAGAAGTTTTGTTAATATTAAACTGTTTTATTTGTTCAATTAGCTATTGGCCTGGAGACCAAAAGATGGAAATGCAGCTCAGCTGCCAACTCAAACAATAGGGCTACTTCTTAAAGCAAACTCCTGAACTGCCTTCTTTCAAGAGTGTAAAGCAGCCCTCTGCCGTGTGTGGGGCTGCATGAAGAAATCTCAAAACGAATCAGGTAGTACAAGACCTACAGCTTGCAGTCTTTATTGTGACCAAGCAGAGTCCAAAAAAAGAGCACAACAGAAAGGGGAAGGGGAGACGCCAACTGATGTGCACAAGATATCAAATAAGTTCTACAGCGCTTTGCATGTAAGCATTTAGCTCTTATCAAATGCCTGTACTGCACTTTCAGCATTAAAGTCCTTTTACCTATTCTCAGATGCTCTGGGCATGTCCTCTTAAGACCAGGCCTGTAAATAACTGCTTGCCTGGTCACCTGCAGCAAGTAAAAATAATCTTTGCACAGAGATGTTGTGACCTGGAGGAGAATCGGTGCGTGCCTTTCCTCGTTGCCACTATCCCACGAATGACTAACTCAGATAAAAATAAGCAGGACAGCTAGAAGACTTTTTATCTTAACTTTGGAAGGTTTGTTTGCAAGGCTGGTCTTACAGTCATAAGAAATAACAAGGCTGGATCAGACCAAGAGTCCATCTTGTCTCCCCCAATGGTCAACCAATTGCCCTGGAGGCCCAACAAACAGATGTTGTTTCCTAGCTGTGAGACTCAGAGGTTCACAAGATCTTTAAAACAAAAAAAACACCACCAAAAGACCTTGCAAGACCTGAAATCACCATCAGAGAACCTCTCCATTGACTAAAGACACATTCCTTCTGGCCAAGAGTTCAGGGTCAACAGCAGCTATCAGATGGCTCAGGAATAAACGTCTTTTGGAATGACACCCACGTACCTCATGTTTTCCCCAGCATCCCTTGCTGTGAGGAAGCATGGGAACTGATGCCATTCGCGGAGGGAGAGGGTGAGAAAGGGTTTCAAATTAATGCTGAATCTTCTGCACATCTAACTGAGCCAGGCTGCCCCATCACCGCATGTGTCGCAGAAACACGTTGGAACAATGTTCGCCCACCCTGCCCACGATGCCTCCTGCTGTCACTGATCCTCTTTGGCCTCTGTTGTTTTGGTGCAGAAATGCCAACATAATAGGGATGCCAGACTCCAGGTGGGGCCTGGGAATCTCCCAAATTACAGCTGATGAACACATGAAGCTCATCTGTAGACTACAGGGATCAGCTCCCCTGGAGAAAAATTGATGCTTTGGAGGGTGGATTCTATGGCTTTGTACCCCCACTGAGGTCCCTGACCTCCCCAGGCTCCACCCCCAAATCTCCAGGAGTTTCCCAACCTGGAGCTGCCAACTCTACCCCACCCACCCCCGGTGGCTAAGGGGGACCTGGCAACCCTATGCCAACAGTTGTGTCGCTTGGAACCCTCCCCTTCCCCTTTTTCAACTAAGCCACATGACAGCTCAGCTGGAAGGTGGCAAGTGCAAAAAGGCCCTTCATGGGTTAAAGGGGGAGGGGATGCACTGCTTATCTCTGCCATTTTGAAAACAAAACATAGTTTCCAAGAAGAAGAGAAAGGAGGAGGAGGAGGAGGAGGAGGTTATACCCTGCCCTTCCCTCTGAGTCTCAGAGCGGCTTACAAACTCCTTTCCCTTCCCCTCACCATGACAGACACCTTGGGAGGTAGTCGGGGCTGAGAGAGCTCTGACAGAAACTGCTCTTTTTCAAGAACAGCTGTGCCAGAACTATGGCTTGCCCAAGATCATCCAGCAGGTGCAAGTGGAGGAGTGGGGAATCAAACCCGGTTCTCCCAGATTAGAGTCCGCGCACTTAACCACTACTCCAAATGGGATACTGGCAACCTACGGTGTATTCACAGAGACATTCCACTCCCAGCCACTCTGCAAATAGGGTTTAAGTGGCTTAAAGGGGGGGACCCCACAAGTTGTGTTCCAAATGAGCATGGTTCTGTGTGGACACTCCCTTTAAATGCAGGAGTGTTATACTTTCCACTCATGCAAAAATCACCCTTGCAGGAACAGTCCTAACCTATGCATTCAGTCATCTCCATTTATACCTCAATGGGATACTTACCTTCAATGTTGGATAGCCAGTAATTTTAAACTCTGAGCATATTTTCTGGTTGGTCGTTTCAGCACAATCAATCACACCCAGCATCACAGCAGGTCTCCAATCTGGGGAGGAGAAAAAGGAGAGACAAACACAAGGCGTTAAGGTCTCTTCGGCTTGCAAAGAAATATGACTCGTGCGACTGACAAGAAGTGGCTGCATATTCCGTAACAGGAGATCAGAATTAAAGGACATCCAAACAAACACATTAAAACGAAGTTTAGTCTGATTTTTTATGACAGTGAAACTGCTGGGAGAGACGGGCTGAGGTGCTTCGGCCACAAAGCAGAGGGCCCCCCCCCCCACGAAATTATATAAGATTTTATTAGATGATGTGATGATAAGTGAAAGGGTGAAAAAAATATGATTGCATGGGCCCAGAATATTGGACGTAATATTCACTTGGAGGAGTGGGAACAGATTTGGTTGAAAAATATTAAATTGACTAACGCTGTATCATACAAAGAGAATATGTATAAGATGCTTTATAGATGGTATATTACACCAGATAGACTAGCTAAACAAAACGTTACTTGCTCAGATAAATGTTGGAAATGTAAGCATAAGACTGGTTCATTTTATCATATGTGGTGGCTACGTGATGTTACAAAAAGTTTCTGGAGATGGGTACATGAGACAATGCAAAAAATAATAAGAACTAAGGTTCCATTTACTCCAGAGATATTGTTATTGAATATATTTCTGAAAGTGATAAAGCGGATAGGTATTTGATTGTTCATTTGTCGACATCGCCAGGCCCTCCTGTCTTCCGCTGTCCTCTGAAGTTTGCTCAATTTCATGTTCGTTGCATCTATGACACTGTCTAACCATCTCATCCTTTGCCGTCCCCGTCTTCTATGACCTTCAAAAAAGCAGTGGGATAGCACACCACAAAGTATCAGTTTAGGCTGTAACTCTGAATACAGAGGTTTCATTGAATTTTTATGGTTAATAGCCAGGGGTCATTTCGTAGAAAAAGAGCTAGGGGGACTCATTAGCATAACTCATTAGCATATGCCACACCCCCTGACATCACCGGAAGTGTGTCCTCCCCGCAGCCGGCGGCGACCTCTAGCGGGCACCAGCAGGGAGCTCCAGGCCCCGCCCTCCCGCACCTCACCCGGGGGGATGGTGTCCCCCCCCCCGAAATGACCCCTGGAAAACGGAATAAGCCTCCTGTGATATGTTTTATGTTTGTTAGTGATAGTTATATGTTGTTTGTTTTATATGTATGTCTGTAGTGTATAATGAAAAAATAATAAAAGTGTGCCTTCGGGTACTTAAAAAAAAAAAAAAGGAAGCTTTGCTGTTAAAGGTTCTCAAAGGAGAGCCATTTTCAAACGCCCCAATGCGAAATCTTTAAATCAGCGGAACCTCCCAGTCACCATCTTCTCTGACACTCGCAACAACAGTCCATGTGCCAATTACTCCACCTAAGCTTTTGGTACCAGCTGTCACGTGAAGGGACTAAATAGCACACAGCATGAAGAAGCCACTGTTAACATTCAGAACCTAACCTTTGTTAGATTCTGAATTTTAATATTAAGGTTCCGTTTTTTGCCCTTTCTGTCCCTGCTTGATTTCTTTTGGGTTTTTGGCCCAGAGATTCTCAGGGTCCTTTAACTACACATAACCTTTGTTAGGTTCTGAATTTTAGTGTTAAGGTTCAGTTTTTTGCCCATTCTGTCCCTGCCACTGCTAACATACCATTCCCTGCCACTCCCTGACCATGATTGATAGGAAGGTGCTTGCCCATCTGTGTGTAGATAGCCACAAGAAGGGGGACCCGCAATACTCGCGCGGGGGGGGGAGAGTATTCCCCACAGCTCCCAGCCTGCAGAAGCAGTAGGAGCTCCACAGGAGGAGGAAGCGGCAGCAGGTAAGCCCATCAGGCCCGCCAAGCCTTCCCCCCCCCCCTCCAGCGGCGGCGAGGCCTGAGGCCCGCCAAGTCTTCTCCCTCCTCTCCTCCTGGTGGCGGCGAGGCCTGAGGCCCACCAAGCCTTCCCCCACCACCACCAGCCCACCAAGCAATATTCCCTCTAAGCTGTGGAGCAAAAATTCTGCTTTGTGAGCTACTGGCATTTAAGTTGTGAGCAAACGATTGTCAGCTATGCTGCCATGGGAGTTGGGATGTTCTTTCAGTGTCTGTGTAAATTGCTTTCGCATTCCTCTCTCTGCTTTGCGCTGAAATGCTTATCTCTAAAGAAGTACAGGTGGTGGTGTGTGTTGTCTGCCTTCCAGGCAAGCCGTGGGAGCTGAACAATTCCCAACTTCGCATAGTAACAGTTTGCTGGCTTTAGCCCGCGCGCGGGAAGGTGCCTAATTGGCCAGCGCAGTTGGGGG
>NW_015161481.1:115884-139930 GCF_001447785.1 Gekko japonicus | reverse complement strand
ACCGCAGGTTAGAGGGAACACTGCCGCCAAGCCCCCCCCCCCCCCCAGCTTTGGCAGCAGCAAGACAGTTGCCAGGGCATTCTCTGCTCATGCGCAGGGAACGCTCTTTTACTTTTGGGGGAATTTAAGTATCACCCGTACATTTTTTTAGATTTTTCTGCACACCTGGGGACTGCTCCAAGTGAGCATGGAAATCTTTCTGCCCCCCAAGTGCCCCCGATGTGTGGATTTAAATATCCGCACAGAGGGGGCAACCTGGCTATTAGATATATAGATGAAGCTTGAAGAAGAAGAAGAATTGGATTTATACCCCGCCCTTCACTACCCGAAGGCGTCTCAGAGCGGCTTACAATCTCCTTCCCTTCCTCTCCCCACAGCAGACACCCTGTGAGGTAGGTGGGGCTGAGAGAGCTCTGAGAGAACTGCTCTGGAGAGAACAGCTCTGAAAGAAAAGGGAGTGAGCCAAGGTCACCCAGCTCACTGCAGGTAGAGGAGTGGGGAATCAAACCCAGTTTTCCAGATTAGGTCGCACCGCTCTTAAGCACTCTTAACCACTACACAGATCTGACTACACAAAACTGAAACAGTTCTCACATAGGCCTACAAGACCAAAGGTCCAAGGTCTAAGACACAGATTTATCAAGTAGTTTCAGAGTGTAATCATGTTGGTCTGCAGTATAACAGCTAGATTTGAGTCCAGTAGCAGCTTCAAAACCAACAAAGTTTTCAGGGTAGAAGCTTTCGGGAGTCCCTTTCTATGGCACGCAATGGAGATCTGAGTTCATACATCCCAGTCAGAAGGTGGGAGGGGTGTTGCAAAGGAGGAATTCAGGATGCAGAGCTACAATGTACATTGTAATCAGCTAGATTAGAGCAGAGGAGAAATGCTAAGGGAACAGAAAATCAGCATCTATACTGAGATAAGAATCCTATATCCCTGTTCAGTCCGGGGGAGATCCATATTTCTGAATCTGTGAATGAACTCAAATTCAGCAATCTCATGTTGTAATCTCCCTTTGAAGCCTTTGAGGACTGGTGCTCTTAGGTTAGAAATGGAAGATTAAAATGTTCTCCCACTGGTTTTTAATGTCAGATGTATGCCCATTTATTCTTTTGCATGTCTGTCCAATATAGAGAGCGGACGGGCATTGCTGATATATGACAGCAAGCACAATGTTGGGAGATTTTGATGGCATATTGGGAGATTTATGGGGAGGAGCATAGTCACGTCAGCAGATCTGCTTCAGTTACCCTATCCACAAATTTCCCAAGTTCTCAAGGTCCTAGAACGCCAAATTATAGAGTTCAGCAAGCTGAGTAAACCTGGCTGAGGTTCCTGCAATTTGCAGGTTGCCTGCTTCCTGAAATGGCAAAAGTATGCATTTTTTCATTTGCCTGCAGAAGTTTCGCCCATGAACGACTGATTAGACTTGAAACCCATGTTAAGCTGTGCGTGCACATAAACATACAGATTATTAATTATAGTTTCAGAGGGTGGTCATGTCGATCTGGAACAGCTAGATTTGGGTCCAGTAGCCACATACACCCAGGCGACACAATCACTGGACCTAACAACATCCACTACACCGTCTCAGGCTCCTTCACTTGCTCATCTTCTAACACTGCATATGCCATTAAATGCCTACGATGCCCTTCGGTTCTCTGCACAGGGCAAGCAGGTCAAACACTACGCCAAAGGATAAATAGACACAACTCTGACATCAAGAATCACAAGACTGAGAAACCTGTAGGAGAACACTTCAGCCTTGCAGGACATTCAGAGTAGCCGTTTTATTGCAAAGGAACCTTAGGAACAGACTAGAAAGGGAAACTGCTGAGTTGCAAGTTATTACAACACTCAGAACAATGGAATCCCCAGGACTTAACAGGGATATTGGTTTCTTATCTCACTACATAGGCTAACTTCATTCAGCCCTTACATCTGTATTCTCACCAATCCCGCAGAAGGGCCATACATCCTCTTTGTTTTATTTTGTTTTATTTCTTATTTGGAATAATATATCAGAATAGTAGATTGTAATGCAATGTCATGAATAGTAGAAAGTAATTTGGGATGTTTGTTTTATTGTTCTTATCGTAGCCACAGGCCATAATATCCTAGCATAAAACAGTGCACCCTCCACATCAGAAAGGTTAAAACAAGCTAACATAACAGGATAACATTTTCAAAAGTTTTAAAGTAAGATGGTAAGAAATAAATGCATCAGAAAACAAACTATCCATAAAATAACCTGGGATTACAATTCAGCTACGACTCTTGGAGAATTAGCAGATACTGATTTCTTCCTAGTATTTATTGATAAAGAGATAAAAGTAGCCACTTTTGAGAGTAACAAGAGGGATAGCATCAGCCTATAAGAAATTAATACGTTCCTCATCTGACTCAGAAAAATTCATAAGAAGTTGATTCAGCAGTTTGTTTCAAATGGACGCATAGAAGAAGCAATGGAATGGTAGACCGGAATGTATTTCTCTGGTCTGGGGACAGGGGAGATAACTCTACACAGCCAGTTGCCCCGCTTCAAAGGAGAAGATGCTGTAAGGTTGCCTCCATGCTTGAGAGGAGACGGATGGAGCGTAATGGCAGGGTCTCAGTTGATTACTCTCAGCATTCCACAATTAAGGATACATCTGCCCATCGGTCTCCGATTTTGACATGTTTATTTCCTTCACTATGTTCCACACACACCCCAATTAAACCCAAACAAATGGTAACTATATAAACTATAAGCTTGTTGTTCCTGTTTGGTCCTTGAATCTGTTAAACATCTTCATTATGCTGTATGCTAATTTACTGTTCACCCTCTATATATGTATGAACTGGTAATTTCCATTTCAGTGTAACTGAGGAAGAGTGCGTGCACACAAAAGCTTATACTTTGAATAAAATTTTGTTGGTCTTAAAGGTGTCACTGGACTCAAAACTGTGTTCTGCTGCTTCAGACCAACACGGCTACCCACCTGAATCTATCTGGTGGTTTCAGGTTATTGTTAATGTCTAAACTACAGGGACAGAATGGGATATGAAACTTAAAAGTTTCTGACTAGTCTCCATGTACATCTGAAGACCACCTTTGTGCATACCTGCATGCATTTCAGGTGGGTAACTGTGAGGAATTTCACATTACCCTTTTTAAGCTGGTTTGAAGCCGTTTTTGATCTGTCGTGGAGTAAACCAGTATAGGGCTGCCATTTCACACATGGCTTTCCCCTACCGGTAAACAGCTGGATCTGAAGCGGTTTGCCATTTCAGACTGCACTGCTTTTTCCCGCCGTTTTTCGCCCGCGCGGGCGATCTCTGGCTTTTTTTTAACGTTCGCTTTAGAGCGCTATAGTGCTATAACACAACACTCCAGGCATTCCGATGGGGTTGCCATAATGCTGTTTTGCTGTCGTGTTGTAGCGCTATAGCGCTCTAAAGCAAATGTTCAAAAAAACCCTGGAGATTGCCCGCGCGGGCGAAAAACGGCGGGAAAAAGCATTTCGGATCCAGGAGAAGAAACTGAAGACTACTTGGAAGTGGTTTACAGGTAAAACGGTTCAGCCCCGTTTCCTGAACGGGACAGAAGCATTTGTGTGTGAAAGTACAAATATATTCCAGTAGGGAACCGGTTCTAAAATGGTTCTGTCTGAATTGTCAGACCAGAAACCGTTTGGGAACCGTTCTTGAACCGGAATATATCGCCTGTCTGAAATTCCTTTGTGTTAAACCCTGGTCTAATAGCCCAGGCTAGGCCAGTCTTGTCTGATCTCAGAAGCTAAGCAGGGTCAACCCTGGTTAGTACACACACACACACCCAAAACCTTTATTGGCACTGAAAGCACAAGACATCATGGAAACCCTGGTTAGTATTTGGATGGGAGACCACCCAGGAATCCCAGTGTTGCTACACACAGAGCCAGGCCATGGCAAAACCACCTGTGAGTGTCTCTTGCCTTGAAAACCCTACGGTGGTGGCCATAAGTTAACTCCAACTTGACGGCACTTTCCACCACCACTGAGTTAAACTATACTAGCAAATAAAGCAGGGGCCTCGTGTCACCAAACCGTCTAATCAAATTTATTCCCGCAGAAGCTTTCTCGAGTCAGAGCTGACTATCAGCCGTGCTGAAGAGCATGTCTGATGAAGTGAGCTTTGACTCCTGAAAGTTTATGCTGGAATAAATTTTCTTCGAATTTATGGAACCATTGGACTCCTGTTATATTCAAGCTAAAGGACCGCCTTTCCCGTTATGACCCCCCCACGGTGCCTTCATTCAGAAACACGTGGGCTTTTGGTGGTGCCAGGCCCTTGATTTGTCCTTCTGACTGCAGCAAGGGTGAGGGTCTTTTCCATCGTGGCCCTGGCCTAGTGGGATGCTCTCTCTGAGGAGACTCTTGCAGGGCATGAAAGACAAGAAGTTACTCCACCAGGCGTTCCATTAATGTAATTCTGGTGGACTCTACTAACACCACAGTGGATTTTTATGCCAAAAGTAAAGGTAAAGGTTCCCTTGCTCGAAAGCCAGACGAATCTGACTCTAGGGTTGCGGCGCTCATCTCCGTTTCAAAGCCGAAGAGCCAGCGCTGTCCGAAGACGTTTCCGTGGTCATGTGGCCGGCATGACTAAACACCAAGGTGCACGGAACGCTGTTACCTTCCCACCGAAGTGGTACCTATTTATCTACTTGCAATTTCTTGCTTTCGAACTGCTAGGTTGGCAGGAGCTGGAACTAGAGATGGGAGCTCACTCCATCATGCGGCACCCGGGTCTCGAACTGCTGAACTACTGACCTTCCACAGCCTGCAGTTCAGTGTCTTAACCACTTGAGCCACCGCAGCTCCTTTAATTTAGCTTTGTGCTAAATTCATCAGATTTTAATTAAATTGGATTTTGTTAGAACTATGGTTTTAGTATTGTTACTGTATTGCACTGTTGTCACGTTGGGAGACGTCCTGAGCCCCATTCTGGGTGAGGGGCAGGATAAAAATCTAACAGAATAAATAAAATGTAAGGAAGTTTACATACATGTCTTTTATTACCAGCAGCAAGACCCTAAACATTCGAAAGCTGCATTCTGACTTTCATCAAATGCACCATCACACACCTTGAACACAAATTCAGTATAGTACAATTTGTGCATGACTCAAGTCTTCAAACTGTACAGTACAAATGTTCTTTGGGAACTGCCCATTTCCCCCCCGGAACAGTCCATTTTCGTGTCTGGATGCTCATCAAAATCCAAAATAAAGTTGCCAGCTGGACAGCAATGGGACCTGACATGAGGCAGAGCGCAAAAAGTTCTGCCCCATTTTACCCAGAGATCTGCAAATGTACAGCTGTCATCATAAAGGCTTTTAGCTTAAAAAAAGAAGAAGAACAAAGACAACATTTGTCAGAGTTCAATATTGCTTATCCAGAATACCAGCTTACCTGTCTGGTACTAACGTCTAACTCAGCCAGAAGACAGATTCTTGCCTCCAAGGCTCATTGAAATTAGGCAGTGGGAGGAAGGAGACAGCGGAAGGCGGGAGAGAGAAGCAGTGGGACAGGCAACAGAAGACTGTAGAGACCACCACACACACTTTGTCCACATCTCCAGCTGAAATGAAGCCCAAGGGTTTAAGCCAAAGGCTTACAAATACCCCACACCCTCAGATTTGGAGAAGAACCTACAGAGCCCAATCAGTCCTGGCCGCAGATCAAAGCCAAGGACATACCAATTGTTATTTCCCATTGCTAGGATGTGCACCTGCCCTTCTGTCTCCACCACTGACCTTGGGCAGGCTCCTTCAACTCCATTTCCTCTCTTTAAAAAAACTGGGGTAATGATAAACACGTCGCTCTAGTAAAAGGAACTTTGAAACACCATGCTTATATCTGCTCTCCTGAATATAACGCATTACTCATCCTTTTCTGGGGAATCGCCCTCTGACCCAGGGTGCACCATGGATGATCAACATCCCGGTTACTTTCCACTGAGCGAAAGAAGACCTACAGACTTACTACTGGCTACATCCACCCCTCACCATACCTGCTGAAATGGAAATTAGCCACTTCAGTGATAAGACAAAGCAAATGCTGAAGTCCAAGACAAATCTGGAGTCTGCCCATTAGCCAATGAACAATAGTCGTACATCGCTAGCCTTCCTGTTTCTACTGTAATGGTTTGCAAAGCAGGTCACAAGAAGAACAAGATCAGTTGAGAGGTAGATGACGTTGCCCTGATAAGCTGGTCCCTAGAAATACCGTTTAGTGATGAACACGAGTCCAAAAAAGCACAACATGCATTTCAATATACACCTGTAGCCAATTCGATGAGCGTACGTGCTGTAAAGACACACATTATAGAACATAGATCACAAATCCATAATATGAACATGGAAGCACCTTTAGAGAAAAGGAACACTGTTGATGATTTATGTTTCTTTATACTATGCAAATATGTAATGCATGCATATAACCACTATGAGGTTCAAAAATGTTATTTCACCAAGAGGAAGCTTGGATCTGTAGGCTAGAAACGTATATTCATGATACTATGAAATTTGAGTTGAAATATGACAGCAAAAAGATTAATTTTCCAGATGTTGAGATCAAGCAGGTGGGGGACAGGATTGAGACAAGATACCTATAGAAAACCTACAGATGCCAATTCTTTTCTTGTAAATGACAGCTTCCAATCCACAGCATTTGAAAAAGAGTTTACCCTTTTCCCAGATGTTGCATATCAGAAGAAACTGTAGTCAGTACACTGACTTTGTCAAGCAAGGCAGATTGCTTATGAGTCAGTTTAGAGATAGGGGATACTCCTCCAGAATTCTACAACAGGCTTTTCATAAAGCAAGTAATACTAACAGATCCTCCCTTCTGGTCCCCAAAAGCAGACGTACTCAAACCAATAGAATTATTCCAGTGACGTATGATGGAAGATCATCTCAAGTGAGGGATATTACAAGAAAACACTGGCCCCTCTTATCCAACATCCCTAGATGCTGTCTCCCCCCCCCCCTTTTTTTCTGACCCCAAATCAAAAAACCTGAAAGACCTGGGTACATTTCTTAATTTACATTACAGGATCACGTTAACTGTTGTGTTATCTTTGTTATCTGCTTAACATGTAAGGAATGTATGTTATGTAACTCCATTATAAAGTATAGTAGCCTTATTCACAGTGATTGTTTAGTTTCTGTTGTTTTACCACTGTGATCCTGGATTGTTCGTCTGCTTTGGTTGCCCTGATAACGACAAATCCCAGGAAGTGTGTCCGACTGCTAGAGAAGATATTTGCTGAAGACTCCTATCCTTGCGGGCTGAGAGAATCCCTGAGGCAAACCGAGGCAAGCCTCTACTGAAAGGATCTGTCTTTGGAATTCCAAGGGCTGTCAAGGGAGTTGAAGAAACCCAATGGCCACAGCTGCCAACTCTGCTCATCCCAATCCAGGAGTTAGGAAATAGGAATAATATGGAGAGCCGATTATCTTCACAATCTTCTCCCCAGGTCTACAGTCATTCTTGTTGTACTGTTGTGGTGACCTCACGGGGCAGCTAGTACGATGGCCCTGATTCATAATGAAGGGCGCTTGAATTAGAACGCATCCAAAGGATGGCAACACAGGTGAGTTTCCACCCACTTGATTCTGCCAAATGCTTTCAGTTGGTTCCCAGGACTCTAGCCACTGCTCATCAGCATTTATAAACACTCCCTAGGGAGGGGATCCCTAAAACATAGCTCATGAGCCTGTGGTAGCTTGCTGGCTGCTGCAGAGTAGCTCATGAATCTCCTAGAAGACCCAGGGGAAAGTTCCCAGAAAGATGCACTCTAAGCAAGCACGTAGCCAGGATTTTTTAAATGCGGGGGGCTTTAAATAAGTAAGGGGGCACCCCGCACACACTCCTGTACCCCTCCCAAAGGAGCGCCAGGGCTAGATGGGAAGTTGGGGGAGGCCTTGGTGGTAAGTCAGGGGGCCAGGCCCTGAGATGTCCCACTGTAGCTATGGGCCTGCCTCTAGGCCAGAGGTGTCAAACTCAATTGTTACGAGGGCCGGATCTGCCATAAAAGTTATTTTGTCAGGCTGGGCCATGTCTGCCATAAAATGAAATGCCAGGTACTGGAGATATAAACTTTCTAATTGATGCAGGCGAACACAATTAACGATATTTTTAAACTCAAAATACAAATAAAAACAATTGCTTCTTAGTAGTGAAAGCAATTGATTTTACTGGGGAATCCACAAAAGCCCCAGTAAATGTATTTAATCTTATGCAAGACTAGGTTTTTTCCAAGGGCTACCGTACCCGGCCCCTAGCTATTTCCTTTCATTTCTTGACAGTTTTGACCACATAGACTTCACTGAGGGTGCCCATGCACCTACTCCCCCCCCCCAACCCCAGAGCAGCCTCCTGCCCTCCCTCTCTCGCACCAGCTGCTCACAGGCCAGGGAAGAGCCCTGGATGGGCCGTTTCCCCTGGGCCACATGTTTGATACCCCTGCTCTAAGCTGTTTGTTTTTAACAATTTTATTCAAAAGGATTTTTCGCTGTTCTGCTCAGCTGATAGCTTCATTTCTGGTGCCAGGCTGGGGGTATAGTTTGGGATATTTTTCATTACTCAGAAGTAGCTCACATTAAAGAAAAGGTCGTTGACCCCGGACCTAGACTATTTCACAACAGTAATCCTCCCAACAACACTGTGGTTGTGAAGAAGAAGAACAACGACAATGACAACAAGGACGCCAATGTTGGATCAGGCCAAAGACCCATCCAGTCCAACACAGTGGCCAAAAATACCAGGTGCCATCAGGAGGTCCACCAGTGGGGCCAGGACATTAGAAGCCCTCCCCCTTTTGCCCCCCCCCCCCAAGCACCAAGAAGACAGAGCATCACTTGCCCCAGAGTCCCTATCTATACCTGGTGGCTAATAGCCACTGATGGACCTCTGTGCCATAGGCTTATCTAATGCCCTTTTGAAGCCGTCCATGCTTGTAGCCGCCACCACTTCCTGTGGCAGTGAATTCCATGTGTGAATCACTCTTTGAAGAACTTCCTGCAAGCTTTATTCATTGTCCAACTTTCACGCCCCTACATGGTAATGGGGAACAGTGTGTTAGCACCCCTTTCCCTTCCCCTCCCCGCAACAGACACCCTGTGAGGCAGGCAGGGCTGAGAGAGCTCTAAGAGAACTGCCCTTTCAAGGACAGCTCTGACAGAACTATGGCTTGCTCAAGGTCATCCAACACCTGCATGTGGAGGAGTGGGGAATCATGCCTGGTTCTCTCAGATGAGAGTCCGTGCACTTAACCACCACACTACACCAAACTGGCTTATGTCTAAGTTACAGCTGCAAAGTACACTTTGATGCTCGCATTCCTAGTAAAGTAAGAGAGAAGACAAGAGGTTGGATTTATACCCCGCCCTTCACTACCCAAAGGTGTCTCAGAGCGGCTTACAAACTCCTTTCCCTTCCCCTCCCCACAACAGACACCCTGTGAGGTAGGTGGGGCTGAGAGAACTCTTGACAGAAACTGCTCTTTTTCAAGAACAGCTCTTATCAGAACTGTGGCTTGCCCAAGGTCATCCAGCCAGGTACAAGTGGAGAAGTGGGGAATCAAACCCGGTTCTCCCAGATTAGAGTCCGCGCACTTAACCACTATACCAAACTGGCTGTCCTTGCTCGAAAGCCAGTTGAATCCGACTCTAGGGATGTGGTGCTCATCCCCGTTTCCAAACCGAAGAGCCAGCGCTGTCTGAAGACGTTTCCATGGTCATGTGGCCGGCATGACTAAACGCAAACGTGCACGGAACGCTGTTACCTTCCCACCGAAGTGGTACCTATTTATCTACTTGTAATTTCTGGCTTTCGAACTGCTAGGTTGGCAGGAGCTGGAACTAGAGACAGAAGCTCACTCCATCACGTGGCACTCGGGTCTCGAACTGCTGAACTACTGACCTTCCAGCCTGCAGTTCAGCGTCTTAACCACTTGAGCCACCGCAGCTCCACTGGCTATCCTCCTGGCAAGTGCTGAAGGCCCCCTCCCCCCCAAAAAACTTTTTTTGGGGGGGGGGAATCTTGTGTACAAGTAGAAAATTCATGATGATATTGAAAGGTCCCCTATTTTAAATACTTTGTGGGTTGGTGTGACCAGAGATTAACTTGGTCAGTGCAAACTGCTCACGATAAAAGGCTGGCTACAGCAACATCAGATACTATCTGTCATTACTTTTATTCATCTGGGGTACAATACATCCTAGCCCCTATCAACCTGCTTTAACACCAAGGTGGGCGGGCAACATTTATATAGGGCTGGTATCTGGATTGATTTGGATTCAAGAATTGGATTCAATTCTTCTTGAATTCCTATGTTCTATCTCCAGAATTCTGAACTGTCTAGCAAGGGGGGCATTGGAACAACTACCTCTTGAAGCTTGGGCTTGGTTTAAAGTTAAAATTATACACTCCGAAACCCAAGAGGTCTACCTTGGCTTAGTCAGAGAGGATTCTTACGTTTCCCACTGGAATAAACTTGTTGAGCAATGACTCCAGCTCCTCAATCTCTCCTTGGACTTCCTTCATTCAGTTACCAGACAGGAACCCATGAGAATAATTAAAAAATGTCAGTATGATTATAACAGTACAATCTGTAGAGCACGGCATGTTTGTTCTACTCAGTTGCTGGTATTCTTCCACCTGGAGAGCTTCCCAATTACTGTTCATATTCTACTGTTCCTCCCCGTAGGTGCGCCTTATGCCTTAATGCCTTACCATCTAAAGTTTTTCAAGGGAGGTACCTTAAGATACCATACTCTGATAGAGTTTGCAACTGTGGTGCAGATAGTGTAGACACTCTGTATCGTGTGACCTTTGAATGCAACTGCTTTTCTGAGCCTAGACATCTTTGCTCCAAAATATAGATCATACGGAGACATTAACTCTTTATTAGAAGCTAACAGGAGACCTATCACTTTTTAGCGACAAAATTTTATCCGTTTGTGATAGCTTTTCACAGCCATTCAAATAGTGCCTAGCTTTTTATATTTTAGTAATCTGCCTAGAACTAATAGATTAAGAAGCAGTATGAGAGAGTGAGAGAGACTTGGCATAAACCCAGGAAAGGCCCATGGAGGGCCTGGAAACTCCCACCCGAGTTCTCAAGACGCTCTGCCAAGGTGGCCAGGCTCAGCAATGCACCAGTCCGGCTATTCCAGTTCCTCTGCTGATGGGCTCTGGAGCTCAGTCTGCTGGACAGATGCCAACATAAACACCAGTGTTTCTTTTCCCTGGCTGCCTCGGCATTTAGGCCTGCCAAGGTGCTTAACTTAAATGCCGCGCTTAGGTTACAATGCACCGAGATTGCACGATAAGCAGAAAACAGTGACAGCTCGATCATACCGCAGGGGACACAGTAACGGAAAACCAAAGAATGAATGAAGGCAGCATAAAACAGTCCTCTCCTGGCCACCTGTTTGGAGGACAAACCAAAGAGGCCAAGGGGCTATGGCTCAGTGGCAGAAAAGCTGCTCCACATGGTACGATGGTACGTCCTCATTTGGAGTACTGTGTACAGTTCTGGTCACCACACCTCAAAAAGGATATTATAGCATTGGGAAAAGGGCAGAAAAGGGCAGCTAGAATGATCAAAGGGTTGGAATACTTTCCCTATGAAGAAAGGTTAAAGTGCTTGGGGCTCTTTAGCTTGGAGAAACGACGGCTGAGGGGTGACATGATCGAGGTTTATAAGATTATGCATGGGATAGAGCAGGTCAAGAAAGAAGTACTTTTCTCCCTTTCTCACAATACAAGAACTCGTGGGCACTCCATGAAATTGCTGAGCGGTCGGGTTAGAACGGATAAAAGGAAGTATTTCTTCACCCAAAGAGTGATTAACACATGGAATTCACTGCCACAGGAGGTGGTGGCGGCTACAAGCATGGATGGCTTCAAGAGGGAACTGGATAAACATATAGAGCAGAGGTCCATCAGTGGCTATTAGCCACAAGGTATAGATAGGAACTCACAGGCTGCGAAGGTGATGCTCTGTATTCTTAGTGCTTGGGGGGGTCAACAGTGGGAGGGCTTCTAGTATCCTGGCCCCACTGCTGGACCTCCTGATGGCACCTGGTATTTTTGGCCACTGTGTGACAGAGTGTTGGACTAGATGGGCCATTGGCCTGATCCAACATTGGCTTCTCTTATGTTCGTATGTTCAGTCCCTCAGCATCTCCAGCAAGAAGGATCCGGTAGAAGGTGATGGGAAAGACCCACTGCCCAAGACCCTGGAGAGTCACAGGGAGTCAGAGCAGATAACGGCAACCTTGAAAGTCTGACTCAGTAACTCTGTCCACGTGTTACAGTGAATACATATGCATCTTTTGCACGTACGTGTCTTCGTATGAAAGTGCCAGTGCATGCACGCTTGCAAAACCAAACCAGGGGAGGTACCTGGATAAATGTCCTGTCTCAAACAGCCATCCAGCTGTACATGCCCTGAGTGAGACACAAGAATGACACATGTGCATACAAAGTAAAACAAAGTGTACATGGATTCAGCATAATGTGTACACGTGACTAACAAAGCGTCATGATCCCCACCCTCGACTCCCGCAGCTTTACGCCAACCTGGAGGCTTGACAGGAGCAAGGAGAGACTGGAACCCAGACTCCCTCCCTCGTCAAGAATAAAGAGAGGGCGGCCGGGCGGCTTGTACTTCCTCGCAGCTCTTGCGAAAAACCTATTCACAACTTGCAAAAAGGAAGTGGGAATCTGCAAGTGTTGCAAGAAAAACTGAAGGCGAAGGACTACGAGGTATGCTTGCTTCCAGGCATGAGGATAAGAAAATAAATGTGTCCCCCACGGGCAGATTTTGCAGAATGTCATTCAGCCCTCTGAAGCATCAGGAGATGCCTCTGGCCAGAATCTTTGCTACTGAGATACCCGATGGAATACCTTTTTCAGTAGATTTCCAGGGTGGGAAATGAAGAAGAGTTGTTTTTTATATCCTGCTTTTCTCTACCTTAAGGAGTCTCAAAGCGGCTTACCATCATCTTCTCTTCCTCTCCCCACAACAGGCACCTTGTGAGGCAGGTGGGGCTTGAAAGAGGTTTCTGAGAGAGAGAACTGCGAATGGCCCAAGAACGCCCAGCAGGCTTCATGTGAAGGAGCGGGGAATCAAACCCGGCTCTCCAGATCAGAGTCTGCCACTCTTGACCACTACACCACAATGGGTCTCAAATGCTCCCCCGTGGAAATGATCCCACGCATACAGAAGCCTGCTATATCAGTGAGGAAGATTTGGGAGTTTCACCAGTACCTGATCTCCCGATCTTGTTGGCAAAAAAACAAGAAAACTAACAAGACGGGGGGAATCATGACAAGGATTTTTTTCTGAAGGCGACACAGTGCCTTTCACAACCCAAAGGTGTCTCAGAGCGGTTTACAAACTCCTTTCCCTTCCCCTCCCCACAACAGACACCCTGTGAGGTAGGTGGGGCTGAGAGAGCTCTGAGAGAAACTGCTCTTTTTCAAGGACAGCTGTGCCAGAGCTTGTGACTGACCCAAGGCCACATCAGCAGGTGCAAGTGGAGGAGTGGGGAATCAAACCCGGTTCTCCCAGATTAGAGTCCATACACTTAACCACTACACCAAACTGGCAATCCATTAATGACTGGTGCAGTTCTTCTGCAAGAGCTATATGCCTTCCCAAGACACATATGGGGCGCAAATATGGAAAATTTAACACAGGGCAAATCCAGAAATGGGTCCAATTGGTATACGTGAGAATGAACACCGCACACTAAAAATGAGAGACCTGGGCCAAATGTCCATAGATCGTTGGGGGGGTCTCCAGAGACACCAGAACTGAAGGTCTCCCTCCAGTTTTCATTGTATGATTACCTTGCTCTTATTTCACAGTTTCCTACTTTTGTAATTCCACTTTCCTGCATTGTTTGACATACCACGTCCGATATAAGATATGCCTGCTCCCATTGTACTGTCTGCCGTGTGTTTCATGACATTTGATTGCACTATCTTATGCTGAGTGATCTGCTTTGGATCTCGACAAGAATGGCAGGCTATAAATACACGTACAAACTCAGAGCACAATCCAGGCAAACGCTGGTATTTCTGTGTGACAGAGATGATACCTGCAATGTTAGAGGTTCAAAGACCCCAGGCCCAAAGTAGAACTTAACCAAGGAATTCAAAGCTCAGATACTGCAACTGAGAAAAGAGTAAGACTTCCAGCTGTAAAGAGGCAGATATGAAGAAGAAGAGATTGGATTTATATCCCGCCCTTCACTACCCGAAGGAGTCTCAGAGTGGCTCACAATCTCCTTTCCCTTCCCCTCCCCACAACTGATACCCTGTGAGGTAGGTGGGACTGAGAGAGTTCTTTTGAGAACTGCTCTTTTGAGAACTGATCTGAGAGAACTGTGACTGGCCCAAGGTCATGCTAACAGCTGCATGTGGAGGACTGGGGAATAAAACCCGGTTCTCCCAGATTAGGGTCCGCACTCTTAACCACTACTCCAAACTGGCTGATATGTCGAAAAGGTGATGTTGGTTCAGTTGCAGTTAGAAGGGGACATAGTCAGTTACTGGAAGATCTTTTGGTTAATATCTGAAGGCAAGAGAAAAATTAAGAAATTTGTGGTCAAAGTGGCCATGGGGTTCTCTTCACAAATGTCTGCAAGAATTGGAGGAAAACCGCTGGGCACAAAGTAAATTGGAACAGAAACTGCTGCTTGTATTTATGCATTTATGTAATTAATTCATTTCTACCCTACCTTTTCCTCAATGAGGAACCAAAACTTCTTACCTCGTTCTCCTCTCCTCTATTTTACCCTGTGAGGTAAAGCAACATAAATACAGTCTAAACGAAAACAGAATAGAAGTCATTAGGAATTGCTAAATGTTGCTTAAGCTTTTGCTTCACATGTACACGTGAAAGTAATCTTATTTTGGACAAGATGCAGTCAGAACAGATATGGAAATGACAGGATAGCAGAAAACAGCAGAAAAATGCCAAGGGAAGACCCTCAAAGATTAAATGCACTTGAAATGTCTGAGTATAAGATATATTAAGTCAATGTTTAAATTTCAAATAATACTGAGTTGGTGGTCCACAACCCACAATGAATACAAATACAATATGTGCTCATGGGATATCAAGATAGATACAAACAAACATAACGGGTTGTGCTCACAGGCAATGCTAACAAGATACGTACATAAATCCAACTGGCTGATTCTCCTTGCTTAAATGCAATAAAACTGTCCAAGGACCTCCTGCAATCATAAATCAAGCAGAGGATGACCAGTGATAAATCTTCTATCGCTGAACCAATGCCTTTCCTAGGTATACAGAGGTTTCAATGTCTCTTCTTCTGGATAGACAGCTGGATAAATGGAACCCGGTTTTAAAGAGAATTACATAGACTACCAGTTCTTTTAGCTGTGTTGAATCCCAGGGGACAGGCATGGGGAGATAGCAGAACTGAACCTTTTGCCTTGCCAACTGAAAAAAATAGAAGTCTCTTTCTTTCAAAACAGACCATCTGGCCAAGGGGGTCAGATCAATCCAGAGAGAAAGATGCCACTCCGAGAACCCAGCTTGTTCCCATACTCCCATCCTCTGAGGAGAACAGACTTCCTCTCTACCTCTGAAGTGATGGTCCGGCTACCTTGTAGCTTCAGCTGGCATCCTTCCTTAATTTCTATAGGTGAGTCAATAGGAATGTTTTGCATGTTTTTGCATGATTATTTGTTGTTGCTATCACAGTGCTTAAAAAACCGGTTTGATTAATAAATCTGACCCCGTTGCCCATGTGGCTGAGTCTTGCTCTCACTGGGATCCTGAAGGGAACCTATGACCGACTCAGCAGAGCTGGGACCTACGGCCCTACTGATTTCAGGGGGAGGGTGGAGGCATTCTCCCTGCCCTGTGGAAAGTTTTATTGTGTCGGGATCACATTCTAAACTCCTGCCCCTCGGAGTTGCGGATACATTTGAAACTTTGGAAAATGCTAAAAAAAGGCTCAATACAAACAAGCACAAAGCCCACATTCATCGTGGCTCAGTCAGCCCTCTGTTTCTACAGAGATGTTTCAAAACTGTTTCACGGATTCCTGTATCTGAAGCTAACACTGCAGAATACAAGACGATGTTGCTGAAATAAATCTTTGCTCGGGCCTGCAACTTGGACCAAAATGATACATGGAAGGAACTGGTACATCAAAACTCTGACAGACAGGTCCCACTTAATAGGCTTCAGAAAACAGGGAGTGTGGACATCAGTTCTGCCGAGCACATTAAGATTTTTCTGTACTTTATGAAGGGCAAAATGGCCTCTTCTTGTATACTGGTTGGTCATCATTTTCTCCTGTTTTTAATGCCCAGGCTTGCCCTTCATGGCTTGTTTTGGTTTATGTTGATAATTATTTTTTTTTGGGGGGGGGGGTTAAGCCACCTCCAGCAGGACGCTGGGGAGTCAGGTTACCAGCCTTCAGGTGGAGCCAGGAGATCTCCAGGAATTACAACTGATTTCCAGATGACAGAGATCAGTTCTTCTGAGAAAAACGCTGCTTTGGAGTGTGAACTCTACCGCATTATAATTGACTAAGGTCCCCCCACTCCTCAGTTTAGTGTAGTGGTTAGGAGCATGGACTCTAATCTGGGAGAACTGGGTTTGATTCCCCACTCCTCCACATGCAGCTGCTGGGGTGACCTTGGGTCAGTCACAAGTTCTTTCAGAGCTGTTCTCTCAAGAGCAGTCCTCGAAAGAGCTCTCTCAGCCCCACCTACCTCACAGGGTGTCTGTTGTGGGGAGGGGAGGGGAAGGGAAAGGAGATTGTAAGCCGCCCTGAGACTACTTTGGGTAGTGAAGGGCAGGGTATAAATTCAATTTCTTCTCCTCCTCCACATGCAGCTGCTGGTGTGACCTTGGGTCAGTCACAAGTTCTTTCAGAGCTGTTCTCTCAAGGGCAGTCCTCGAAAGAGCTCTCTCAACCCCACCCCAGGGTGTCTGTTGTGGGGAGGGGAAGGGAAAAGAAGAGAAAGCCGCTCTGAGACTCCTTCGGGTAGTGAAGGGCGGGGTATAAATCCAATCTCTTCTTCTTCAAACCCCACCCTCCTCAGGCTCCGCCCACAAATCTCCAGGGATTTCCCAACTGGTAAATGGGAACTCTACTGGGGAGGCTGCATATTATTTCCCTAAATAAACCAAGTTACTTTTCAAAATAAATCTTTACTTTTTAGAAATATCACCAATGCCTCAGACCTCAACAGGAAACACCCGCAGAGGCGGTGCAGAGGTGTCAGGGTCACAACAAACTTGCCCTGATGTACAGGAAAAAAGGAGAAACGATGAAGTGCTCTTTAGGTTAACGACTATACGGGGAATAGCCATGCACACCCCCAAAACCCCCAACCCACATTGCCAAATTCAGAAGGGAAGGTCAGAAAATGCAAGTACAAAAGTTCTAGAAAGAAAGCTTTGGTCTGTCACCCTGGGGACAATACTGACATGGGACAATATTCTACGGGTCCACTCAGCAGTGTGGCAGAGTGGTCACTGCCCCACATGCATACCCCCCCGCTCCCAACAGCGCCATCTGCAGATCACACGGGACATTTAAGCCCACAGAATAGCAACATAATGAACGAATTATGTGGTTTACTACACAGGATTCTATGCTGATCGATTCATTAACAACCAGGAATGCGGATGGACTTCCTATTTGACTCTGTAAGGCAGGGGTGGCCAAGCTTGCTTAACGTAAGAGCCACACATGAGCAAATATTACACATACATTTTTATTGAAAAATATGCAAATTTGCTTTTTGTTAACATTACATAAGAGACGCCAATGTTGGATCAGGCCAATGGCCCATCTAGTCCAACACTCTGTGTCACACAGTGGCCAAAAATACCAGGTGCCATCAGGAGGTCCACCAGTGGGGCCAGGACATTAGAAGCTCTCCCACTGTTGACCCCCTCCCCAAGCACCAAGAATTAGACTGTGTGAAAGAGCCGTATGTGGCTCTTGAGCTGCAGTTTGGCCACCCCCACTATAACTAGCTTAAAGTAGATGGTAACAGCCAAGAAGTGCTTCAGGAAAAGATCCCAATAAAGGAAAACTGTATTCTAACTGTGCTCAATTAATTTTTAAATACTGAATAATTTTTGCATTCTGTTCACTTCAATATTTAAAAATTAATTGAGTGCAGTTAGAATACAGTTTTCCTTTATTGGGATCGTTTTCTGAAGCACTCCTGCTATAAGCCATTGCCTTGAAGGCCAAAGGCGAAACATCTGATGGGCACAACCTTGTTTGCCCACTAACGTTTGGTGATGGCAGTCCCACCCCCGACCCCTTAGCCCTGCCACTTGTTATAAAGCAAGAATAGCTGGTGACAGGAGGTTTTCTCCATTTCTGGCTCCAGATCAACATTTCCAAAGAAGAATAACTGGAGCCAACATAGTGTAGTGGTTAGAATATCAGACAAGGATCTGGGAGAATGGATCCTTCAGATTCAAAGATTCAGATTCAATTAGTTCTTCCTGGCAACTAACCCCCCCATATGAAATATTTGAGGAAATCTGTTTCTGTGAATCTGAAGGTGTGTACCTACCACACACAAAGTCTCTCAGTTCTCGTTTGTACCCAGAATTGAACTTTATTTGTCTTGAAGGTGCCGTTCCCACAACTGTTTGATAACTCTTGTATTTGTATGCTAATTTACTGCCATTACATCCAATCTCAGCTATAATCACCCAGTAATTATGCATCTTGACTCTAAATGGTCCTCTCTCACAACGGTTTTAACCCCCCCCCCCCCCAAAAAAAAAGTATCTTTATTTTATGATTTTGGCTTGCCGGGCGACCTTTGACCCATTAGCCCAACCTACCTCATAGGGTTGCTCTTCAGAGAATAAAGCGGAAGAGGGGGAAATGATGTAAGCCACTTTGGGACTCCACTGTGTGGGGGGAAAGCCGGGTATAAATATCTAAATGAAAAGATGTGGGGAAAGTGCTAAGAACCCCACACACACTTTTGACTCCTAAAGACATACAAACATATTGCTCGACTAGTAGCAAAGCCCGTTCTAAAAGGAATACAACAAGCGCTAGCAAGATCTCGGCCTTGCCCTCCTCCTTGGCTGCATTCTCATCTATGGGTCTGGTCCTCATCTGCACGCAGGCTGCCCTGGCACCTGCAGCCGCCCGCAGGCAGCGGTGACCGGAGCGGCAGCAGCATGGTCGGCCTCGGCCTCCTTACCCTGTGGCTGCTGGATTGTTGGGCCCATCTGTTGCCTCGCAGCACACCGAGGGCAAGAGGCTGGGCGCCACTTCCATGGGCTTGCTGCCCGGCTGGCTTCTTGCACCCTGGCGCAGCTGACAACGACCTCTGCAGCGCCACCATGTTCAGCCTCTGCCTCCAAAGCCTCTGACCGCCAGAGTGTCAGAGGACACCCCTCGCCAGAGGTGCCTGCGTGGAACTCTCTATGCCCGGGGAAGCGGCAGTGGGTGAAAGTCGACCCTCCCGCATCGGTCTGCCTCGTCTCTGGCAGGCTTGACTTTCAGACTTGTCTCCCTGTAACATTGAAGGGTCTCTGTGACCAGACGGCCATCTCCCTCCCTCCCTGGCTGCTGGCTTTCCATTGCTATGGGAGCTGTTTGTAGCTGGGAATGGAGAGGATCCATCCCGTTCACCGGCTCCCTCCAGACTGAGCCCGAAACGCTGGCCACTGGCCCTGTGGGCGGGACTGAGGCAATGCAGCAAGGCAATGCAGCCAGGGGATTGGCACACCTCCTGAGTGACAGATCAGGGACCCAATTCATTTGGGAGCATATGGAATGTTCAGGGAAGAGTCACCCCAAAACATAATCTGTCCCTTATATATAAAGTCGTAGTGGCATCCAACGTTCGATGCACACCAACAGTGTTTGGACGTTGGAACTGCAACTTAGCGTATGTCCACCAATAAGAAGCCCGGGTCCCACCCACACCACCACTGCTGGCGAAAATTCGCCTCACAAGTCACCAGACGCCATTTTCATTGCAGGACAACAACAACGAGGGCGACGAGGGCCCTGCCAGCCGCCACTTTCTGAGTCGGTGAGTTACACCCGCCTCCCCGCGCCCAGTAGAAGCCCGGTGACAGCAGCTGTAGCCGCCGCTTGCCCGCTTGCCCCCCCACGCCCAGTAGAAGACCAGCGGCAGCGGCTGTAGAAGAGGAGGATATGTGCAAAGAAACATATATCCATCACCATCACATCTAATCTAGCTCTTGAGACAGTGTGGTAGTGGCTGGCACGTCCGACTACAATCTGAGAGGCCCAGGTTCAAATCCTCACTCTGGCATGGAAGCTCACTGGGTAACCTTGGGCCAGTCATATCCTCTCAGTCTAGCCTACCTGACAGGGTTGCTCTGAGGACAAAACAGAGGAGAGGAGAATTATGTAATCTGCTTTGGGCCCTCAGTGGGGGGAAACAAGCACTAGACAAATGCTGGACTTTGAAGAACCGCACAAGTGGAAGCAGAACCCACTGTCCATCACCTCTAATAAGCCACCGACTACTTTTTGTCTCTACTGTGTAATCCTCCCATTGCTTCGAATCAAGTAATGGTGTTCCTAATCCGCAGAACAGAATTCAAGAAGTGATTTCCTCTTGGCTGCATCATAATTGCCCCTGTAGTGTGATGTGTCTGCAGGTGGTAGCAACCGGGTCACCTTTGCAGATTTCCATTTCGGCAGCATTCTTCTTGCATGCTGTAGAGTTTCAGGAAGCCCTGCAGCGAAGCAATGGGCAACTGAGCCAGTCCAAGGAGAAAGAACTCATCCATACCTCAAGGTGTTCCCGTGACACCACCAACACTCCAAAAGGGGCAAATTCTTGTACCAGTTTGGGAAGCCAGAACTGACCTGGCCTACCAGGAGGGAACTAAACTGTCTGGGGCTTTTAGTGAGGTGTGTGGCGGTGGTGGTGGGAAGAACCATCAAGTCACAGCGGACGTACGGCAACCCCATAGGGGTTGCAAGGCAAGAGATGTTCGGAGGTCATTTGCTATTGCCTGCCTCTGAGTAGCAACCCTGGACTTCCTTGGTGGTCTCCCATCCAAGCGAAATCAGGGCCAACCCTGCTTAGCTTCCAAGGTTTGATGAGAGCGGGCTAGCCTGTGTAAAGTAAAGGTAAAGGTTCCCTTGCTCGAAAGCCAGTCGAATCCGACTCTAGGGTTGCGGTGCTCATCTCCGTTTCCAAGCCGAAGAGCCAGCGCTGTCCGAAGATGTTTCCGTGGTCATGTGGCCAGCATGACTAAACACCAAGGCGCACGGAACACTGTTACCTTCCCACCAAAGTGGTACCTATTTATCTACTTGCAATTTCTCACTTTCGAACTGCTAGGTTGGCAGGAGCTGGAACTAGAGACGGGAGCTCACTCCATCATGCGGCATCCGGGTCTCGAACTGCTGAACTACTGACTTTCCACAGCCTGCAGTTGAGCATCTTAACCACTTAACCAAAAAAAAAAAATTCATTACCCATCTGGAGTCTTCAAGGAAAGGGTAGGACATACATTTCAGCTGAGTTACATTGATTCAGTGACTAAATATGCCCCAACGCCAGGACTTTGGTCTGGTGTGATCTACCTGAAATAGAATCAGTCCCTGTTGATGCATTGAGAATCTAATCCTAGCAGTCAAGGTTTTACGGATTTGCATTATGTGATCCTGACTCAGGACAGGCAAGCGTTCTGCACAAGAATTCCAGCACCTTGGGAAAACTTGGAATCGCCCAGCGATGGCAGCCTAACTAATGCCGACCCGTTTCCTATATTAATTACACACTACAAATCCACACAGACAAATGGAAACTTTCAAGCTAGTAAATGATTTCTGGTGTAGAACTGGGCTTTGCACAGGTCTTCCACGTCGGATTCATTCGGCATTTCATCAGTGTTTCCTTCCTGAATTCTACCCCTCAGATTAGGAGCAGCATTTATTAACCATTATTTATTAACATATTTTACCCTGCCTTTCCTCTTGATTCACCGCTGCTCACTGGCAATAAACATATTAAAACCAAAATAAAATAACAAACCCCAAATACTCCTCCCCCCAAACAGGCTTGCTATTCATCGCTCGTCAAAAGCCCTGGCAAGCAAACAGGGCTCGCAGGGCCTCCTGAAGTTCTCCAGTGAGGAGCCTCCCTCACATCTTCAGGGAGCTCATTCCACATTCCAGGCACAGAGTGACGCCAGGTGCGCCATTTTACCTGCAGGAACAGCCAGCATGTGGCAGCCTGAAGACCACAGTCAGCGCACAGGAACATAATGGGGGCAGTGTTCCCTCTAAGCTGAGTTAGTGTGAGCTAGCTCACAGTTTTTGAGACTCCGGCTCACACATTTTTGTCTTCACTCAGGATGGAGGGCTCCAGAGCAAACTCATTTATGCAGCAGCCAAATCGCTGGCTCGCAACATGAATGTCGGTAGCTCACAAAGTAGAATTTTTGCTCACAAGACTCCACAGCTTAAAGGGAACATTGAATGGGGGAGACATTCTTCAGACAGGTGGGGGTCCCAGGCCATGAAAGACTTCAAAGGTCATAACTGGCATCTTCTCCCTTCAATTAGAGCTTGTCGTGCCCATGTGGCAGTTTTAAAATCATGGAAGAAATATCACCTGTCAAAAACCGATTCACTTAGTAAAACAAGCTTTTGTTTGTTACTAAGTAAGGACAAAATCCACACTGACTTTTTAAACATTATGTCTCCCTATACAGTCCCAGACGATTTACTTTGACAATTAAGGAATAATTATTATTTGAGGGACTGGGTGTGCAATGGGGATGCCTTAATCGACAACTCGTTAATTGTCCAGATGAAATTTGTTCCATAGTATAAAGCTATAAAGAAAGACCATTTAAGGGCTTCATAGTTGGCAGATATCACTGCACACAATCTTAAAATAGCTTTACAGCACTACACTTTCAGGCTATGCCAACAGAACTACTCACTGGGTGATATCTAAAAATACTGCAGGAACAATGCATTTGTGTTGGCGAAAATTCTGTGGAATATCTTTTCCATTATGTTATGTTCTGCCCATTGTACTCGAAAATCAAAAGTAAATTTTTGACTAGGATAACAGATCAACTGTACAGTTTCTCTGACATCGATAAATTATTATTTTTGCTGTCAGATGTGGACTCCTTTGTTTCCAACAAGGTGGCACTTTTTGCATTAGCAGTTAGGAAAGTCAGGGCAAAGATAATGTCCTGATGTGTAATTCGTATTTCTTTAATCTGCAGACATTGTATTTTAAATTTTTAGTATGTTTTAACTTGCAATGGCCAATGGCCACATACAATAAACTTGACTGAGTGACTAACTGGAATCTTGAATTGAACTCAAACTGGCAGTTGTTTCAAAAGGGCAACCTACGCTCCCATTGACTGGGCTCTCACCATAGGCTGATGCATTCTGGCCTAGCTGTAGTTCCCAGGTTGTCTTCAAAGACAGCCCAACACAGAGCAAGTCACAGTCATTCAACTGCAAGATTACAGAAGCATGGATCACCATGGCCAGGACTGGCTGAGTCTAATAAAGGAGAGAGCTGGCAAACCAGATGCAGTTTATGGAAGGTGCTCTTTGCCACTAGCACCGTTCTGCGTTTCCAACATCAAGGCAGGGTCCATGAATATTCCCAAACTCTTAACCTGCTCTGAAAAAGCCAACTCAAGCCTACACTGGCTCCCAATTTGCTTCTGGGCTCATGGTAGATAGGTCTTGCCCTTGTGGCACAGGTGAGACTGAAACAATAGAACACGAGATTAGCTCTAAACAAAAAAGAAGACCCGCGAAACCTGCGGGGGGAGGGCGGGGGAGCTCCAAACGGAGCCGGTGGAGGAGGAACCAGCAGGAGCAGGTAAGCTCCCCCCCATCCCGCTGGTGGTCTCCTCCACACACAGACACACCCCCCGCTCGATCTCCCTCCACCCGCCTCCCCCCCCCGCTCCGAACCGAGGCCCGAGCGGCTTG
>NW_015161481.1:111846-115854 GCF_001447785.1 Gekko japonicus | reverse complement strand
CGCCCGGCTCCGAGGCGGCGGCGAGGCCGGCTGCAGAGCGTTCCCTGCGCATGCGCAGGGGACGCTCTGTCACTTTTGGGGGGATTTAAGTATCCCCCAGATTTTTTTAAAACTTTTAAGATTTTTGTGCACACCTGGGGACTGCCCCAAGTGTGCACGAAAATCTCCCTCCCCCCCCAGGTGCCCCCGATGCGCGGATTTAGGTATCCGCATGCACGGGGGCGACTTTGCTATCAGATATATAGATTTATTCTTCCTTTGCTTAGCAGAAGATACCCTGGTCGCTCAGATTTGGCGTATGCCAGAATGCTACTTATAGGTGAAACCCCACAGGTTACAGCTCTTAGCACAAAATTTTGTGCAGCTGCTTGTAAAATTCGTCAACGTTTTAGGTACTGAAGAATATTAATATTCTAATAATTATGTATCTAATCATCTAACTGCAGGCTGTGGAAGGTCAGAAGTTCAGCAGTTCGAGACCCGAGTGCGCCGCATGACGGAGTGAGCTCCCATCTCTAGTTCCAGCTCCTGCCAACCTAGCAGTTCGAAAGCAAGAAATTGCAAGTAGATAAATAGGTACCACTTTGGTGGGAAGGGAACAGCGTGCTGTGCGCCTTGGTGTTTAGTCATGCCGGCCACATGACCACGGAAACATCTTCGGACAGCGCTGATTCTTCGGCTTTGAAACAGAGATGAGCACCGCAACCCTAGAGTCGGATTCGACTGGCTTGCGAGCAAGGGAACCTTTACCTTTATCGTATTATACCTATATTTACTGTGAATTATGTGAATCATGACTTGTGTTGGTCAATAACCATTTTTAACAAAGACTGATTGATTGCTTCTGGGCTCAAGGTGCTAGCATTGACTTTTAAAGCCCTCTATGGATTGAGGTCAGCATACCTGAAGGACTGCACTCACTCTCCCAGATAAACCCACCTGTCCACTCCAGCCACTGTCAGCCGCCCCACTTGGAGTGCCCCCACTATCTGATGCTAGGCAGGCAGCCACCGGAGGCAGGGCGTTCTCATTCATGGCACCAAAACTTTCAAATTCCCTCCCCACGGAAATGTGTCTTCATGGCCTTTTGTTTGTCGCACCCCAAATAACTGTTATTGGGCCTCCTCCCTAGTTGTGTTATGTGTAAATATGTTTTTTAATTGAATTGTTTGTTTTATATATACTGCTGTTTTAATGTTGAAATGTTTTAATGTTCTGATATTCATGGCCTTGTGGACCCTACTTAGGTAGAAAAGCAGAGTAGATCTGTTTTTAATAAATATACAAACTCCATCCAGGACAATAAAAGCCATAAAAGCTCCCACTTCCCTGATTATCCTGGCTACAAAAGTCCTCAATAAAAATCCTCAATCCCTAGAATGCTGGTCCCTTAAGCTCTGGGACCAATATGCACAATATCACCCATAAAATTAATGCATCTCTGCCCAAACCGGTGAAATCTACCTTTGTGAAGAAATGGTCTCCTATACTAGAATACCTAACACGGATTGGATTCATACCCTCTGGATGGTCTCAGCTGCAGCAGTGGTCATGAGGTCGACACGTCTCTGTCAATAATTATCCTCCTTCTCTGATTTGAGGTGGTGACCTTTACTTTTACTGTTATTTATTGCTCCTTATTGTATTTCGGGTTTACCTACATATTTCATACCTATACACACAAAGTTAGTTTTATTTAGCATTTATAATCTTGTTTCCTGCCTGATGTATTAATTGGAACATATATCCTACCTACCATTACAGGCATTCCACTGTTCTTGAGGTTTATTCACTCCTGTTTACAAATTTACAGAACCTTACACAGTTCTCTTTGTTTACCTGTTTCTTTCTCCCTATTGCACATATGGTATATTCACTTATTGCAGAAAATGTTTGTTCCTTTATTTCAACTAAAATGTAAAAAATGTTTTTATACTGTGTTTTCTGTATTGTTGCACGCTCTTTCAAATAAAAAATACAAATTAAAAAAAAAATCCTCAATCGACTTTCGGTTTATGGCGACACACTGAGCAGACTCACCTCCCGGACCTCCCGGGGATGAAATCTGCACAGCAGCAGAAAGGAGGGGGGCCCACGTCTCACTACCCCCCCCCCGGAGCCTGGTTGAAAGGGTCCTAGCCCTGGGACCCTTGAGAGGTGGCCTCTTTGCCAGCGCGATGCTGGGGAATTGAGGCGCTTCTCCGTCCTGACAGTCCTCCTGCTGTGTGTCCATATGGAACTAGTGACGCTGACTGGGACAAGCACAGGAGATCGAGCGGTTTAAACGGAGCTACAGCAAAGTCACAAGACCGACTATGAACTGTGAGCCGGATTAGAGCGTAATTTACATTTTAAAAGGAAAGCTCCCACCCCAAGGACTAGGAAAGAAAGCGAGTGGGGGAGGGGCCCCTCCCATGCGCACGAATTTAAATGCGAGACCCGAGGGGGGAGCGGAAGCAAAAACGCTGAAATCTGTTGAGAGAGACTTACCAGGGTGCGTATGAGCGTATATTCAGAGACTTTAGCAAACCTTCGGAAAGTAAACAATCCATAAAGATGGCGGGGAAGAGGACTGAGAAAGAAAAACTTTTAAAAGCGAAAGTAGATGGGAGCCCTCTACTTGTAACCAAGATGCACGATACACAATATTACGACGTTTACAACATCCCACAGGGATGGGATGTGGCTCAGCGGTAGCACAGCTGCTTAGCATGCAGAAGATCTCAGGTTCAATCCCTGACATCTCCAGTTGAAGTGATGAGGTGATGTGAAAGACCTCTGCCTGACTCTGGAGATCTGCTACATATCTGAGTAGACAATACTGACCTTCATGTGGACCAAGGGTCTGATTAAGGCAGTTGCATGTGTTCAAGCTGCACAGGCCAACTATCCCTTATCAAAGAGTATTTCCTTCCTCATGCCCGAAGCAACGCTCACCAACATTTACCTGCAATGACACTAAAACAGGCAGTAATTTTCCACATTCCCCACAGAATTCAGGGCCCTGAGCAGCAGTCTATCTGCCCCATACTAGCTAATCCCCTGAAACCTGCAGTCCCTCAATTCCAGCATCCGTGAGATGTGGGAAATTCTGCTCTCTTGCCTGAGGCAGACTGCTGCTTTAAAAAAAAAAAAACCTCTTAGAGGATTTTAGAAGGACACAGAAACTCTTTTATAGGAAGCCAATTTTGGTCTTGTAGGAAGTGGCAGGAAAGCAGAGTTTAACAGAACAAACAAGAGGTAAGACAAACAAGCGCTCGAGCCAAAGAAAAGAAAAAAGCTTTTAAAGTTACATTACAAAAACCACCTGAAGCATGAGCCACTTCAAACTTTGGGCTCTTGTTTATTTTAGGACTTTTATAGGCCACTCTGTTTGGGTGAACACGAGCCTTGTTCCAATGTCTCACTTTGAGTGGGCAAAGAATCATTCCAGAGAGGCGAGGCGGTAGGAGAGCATCGTCTTTGCGCATGAGATACAGGCTGATATTCCATTTGTCTTGCTACTATCTCTGGTCAAGCAAGGCCGGGTTTTTTGCACCAGTTTACACAAAGAAAACAGTGGGACAACTGTGCACACTGCAGGCAGTGACAACTCATCTCTTCTGCAGCTCTCGGGGATGGGAGAACCTGTCATCCGTCTCCAGTTCCGCAGCACGTAATTCTTCAGAGCGGCCAACCTGCCTATTTTAACAATTAAAAAAAGAGGTTCCCAATCGCCTTTCACCACCACGGCACTGAATCCTTGTTCGAAACATTCACTAGTTGTTGCAACTAAAGAACGGGATGAGCTGTGGCTGTGGGGAGGATCCTACTGAACATTCCTCAGCTAAGGAGTAACGGGGGTGTTCAGCAAGCAGCCCTGACCTTGATCGACGGGGTTCAAGAGTTTACAGCAGCAAGACTGATACACACATGCCATTGTCTGCTGGGGAAAGCATCTCTTTCTTCTTTAATGGAATTAGCACCCATTTCCCTCCTTTCTCCAGTAGGGGAAAGAGGGCAGTGGGT
>NW_015161481.1:105242-111826 GCF_001447785.1 Gekko japonicus | reverse complement strand
GGAAAGAGTGCAGTGGGTCAAATCAAGGTGGCTCAAGTGGTTAAGACCCTGAACTGCAGGCTGTGGAAGGTCAGTAGTTCAGCAGTTCGAGACCCGGGTGCCGCATGACGGAGTGAGCTCCCATGTCTACTTCCAGCTCCTGCCAACCTAGCAGTTCGAAAGCAAGAAATTGCAAGTAGATAAATAGGTACCACTTTGGTGGGAAGGTAACAGCGTTCCGTGCGCCTTGGTGTTTAGTCATGCCGGCCACATGACCACGGAAACGTCTTCGGACAGCGCTGGCTCTTTGGCTTGGAAACGGAGATGAGCACCGCAACCCTAGAGTTGGATTCGACTGGCTTTCGAGCAAGGGAAACCTTTACCTTTACCTAACATTAAAAGGGTTCTAAAATTTTAATTCTGTCACTGTCATTATGAGCCCAGTAGCACCTTTAAGACTAACAAACTTTATTGTAGCATAAGCTTTAGAAAAACACAGCTTTTTTTGTCAGATGTGTCCAGTTAGTCTTAAAGGTGCTACTGGGCTTTTTACTATTTTGCAGCAACTGACTAACATGGCCAACTCCTCTGGATCAAATCCCCCCCCTTCCCCACAGAACCTCACCGGTTCACATTCTCTCAGCCTAACCTGCCTCACCAAAATCAAGAAGGGGGGAATGGCTTTGGGGCCCCACTAGGGTTGCCAGGCCAGTAGGACTTGCAGGTGGGGGATGGGGGAACTTACCAGAAGCCAGAACAGCATGATGTGCCTACATCACCTGGGAGCCGGAAATGCGCCATGCCAGGGGTCATTTCCTGCAGGAGTGCACAGGAGCAGAGCTCCGGCAGTAAAACGCCCAGGGGGCGGGGACATGCAACAAGCCCCGCCCCCTGCTCCCAGCAGCCCCAGGCCACAAGGAGCAAGAAGCAACCAGGTAAGTTGCAGAGCCCCCCCCCCCAGCAATCCAAAACAGGCCAGCGGCACCTTAAGGCCAAGGTTTATTCAGGTACAAGCTCACCCTCCTCTGTGAGGGCAGATCTGCGCGTCCCTCCCCCAATAGCTAGCAATCCAAAACAGTCCAGTGGAGCCCGAGCGGTGGGTGTTGCTGAGAGTGTGTGCCTGGCCCAAGGTCACGCCCAGCCAACTTCCATGCCAGAGTGGGGATTTAGACCTGGATCTCACAGACCCTAGTCTAATCACCGCACCACAGACAGGATTCCATCATATCCCAAGTATGACTATTCAAGAGCCAACATCCATCAGCAAATGCATATTCCTGCCCAATAAGAACCCCAAGAGACAGATCAAAACTGTTCGATAAGTTGCTTTTGGCACAGTCAAAAGTCTTCTCCCCTTAAAGACCTCATCTACCTGGGAAAGGAGGGTCCCAGTGAGATCACGATGAGGTTGGTGGAACAAACGCACCTCATCTACCAGAGATACGAGGGTCCCAGTGAGATCACAATGCGGTTGGTGGAACAAACGCACCTCATCTACCCAAGATACGAGGGTCCCAGTAAGATCACGAGGAGGTTGGTGGAACAAACACACCTCATCTACCCAAGATACGAGGGTCCCAGTGAGATCACGATGAGGTTGGTGGAACAAACGCACCTCATCTACCTGAGATATGAGGGTCCCAGAGAGATCACGATGAGGTTGGTGGAACAAACGCACCTCATCTACCCGAGATACGAGGGTCCCAATGAGATCACAATGCGGTTCGTGAAACAAACACACCTCATCTACCCGAGATACGAGGGTCCCAGTGAGATCACGATGAGGTTGGTGGAACAAACGTACCTCATCTACCTGAGATATGAGGGTCCCAGTGAGATCACAATGAGGTTGGTGGATCAAACACACATCATCTACCTAAACACATCTCATCTACCCGAGATACGAGGGTCCCAGTGAGATCACGCTGAGGTTGGTGGAACAAACACATCTCATCTACCCGAGATACGAGGGTCCCAGTGAGATCACGCTGAGGTTGGTGGAACAAACACATCTCATCTACCCGAGATACGAGGGTCCCAGTGAGATCACGCTGAGGTTGGTGGAACAAACACATCTCATCTACCCGAGATACGAGGGTCCCAGTGAGATCACGCTGAGGTTGGTGGAACAAACACATCTCATCTACCCGAGATACGAGGGTCCCAGTGAGATCACGATGCGGTTGGTGGAACAAACACACTCTGGCAAGAGTAAGTCATGGTCCAGTTGTAGAGTATTTGTCTTGCATGCAGAAGGCCCCACATTCAATCCCTGGCGTCTCCACTTAAAAGGATCAAGTAGTGGGCAACAAGAAAGATCTCTGCCTGAGACCCTGGGGAGCTGCTGGCAGTTGGAGCAGACCAGGGGTCATTTCCTGCAGGAGCGCACAGGAGCGGAGCTCCGGCAGTAAAGAGCCCAGGGGGCGGGCACATGCAGCAAGCCCCACCCCTTGCTCCCAGCAGCCCTCAGTCAGAGCAAGAAGCAGCCAGGTAAGTTGCAGAGCCCCCCCCCCGGTCCCCAGGTCCAAAACATTCGAGTGGCACCTTTATTCAGGTACAAGCTCTCCCTCCTCTGCGAGGACAGATTCGCATGTCCCCCCCCCAATAGCTAGCAATCCAAAACAGTCCCGTGGAGCCTGAGCGGTGGGTGTTGCCTTCTGACACACTTCCGGTGATGTCAGGGGGTGTGGCACATGCAAATAAGTTATGCTATTGAGTTATGCTACTGAGTTATGCTAATGAGCTCCTGCACCTCTTTTTCTACGAAATGACCCCTGGAGCAGACCATACTTGACCTTGGTCTGACTCAGTATAAGGCAGGATCATGTGTTTCTGGGTCCTACCATCTCGAAAATTGTGTATACTGCATTCACTCCTGAATGGCCAACTCCTGGGCCCGACATGGTCAGCCAATTTGGACTGCAAAGCCCACTCAGTACATACAGAAGCAACTAAAAATTTGAAGAGGGTTTCATAATAGGAGTAACAGTCAAGTGCGATTACTTCATGTGAACAAACTGCCAGGTCCAGAATTGTGAAGCTGTACAACTGCCCTGATTAACAGAGGCCGGTTGAGATAAGAAGCCGTAGCCTTGATACAATACTTAATGGGACAGGCCTTAATTACAACCGCCTCAGAGAAGTCCTTTTTGTGTCAAAGTTAAGTGAAGTGCAAGTGGAATTAATTACAATTAATGAACCGATTCAAGGCATTCTTGCTTGGAGATTTAAGTAGACTGATTTATGCCAGTTCACTCTGAATTAAAACGAGGCTTCAAGGTACAGAGCATGTGGCGAGAACACAACACTGCGTAGGTTCTGAAGTCCTGGCTTTACCACGCAAGCACAGGCCCTAAAGACAGAGCTAGAGCATTGCCATGGTTTAATCCTGCTCCTGAAAAACAGAAGGCAGTCAAACATTTGAATACTTGGTTATGGCATTGGTGGGGTGGCTGGAGAACCTCCCCCAACCAAACACAGCATAGGGACAAGCGACTAGGGATACCTTTGAGTGACAGAGCTGTGCGGTCGTTAGATGGTTACACTAGGATCTAGGAGACCTGGGTTCAAATCCCCAGTCTGAAGGTCACTGGACGGAACTTGGGCCAGTAAGGGCCTTGCAAGGCAGAGATGTTCCGCCAGGCCTTTGGCTGAGGACGTGACAGTGTACATCACGGCTGGCACCCTACCTGGATCCTTTACTCCTTATGGAGCCTACTCCCCCCCCCCCATGCTTGCGAAGCACCCACAGACCAGATATGGGAGAGAAACACAGGAAATTTTAGCCACTTGCTCTAATTACTGGACAATTTGCTGGATACGGTTTCTGGTTGTTGTTTTTGGTTTTAAAATGTGTACATCGCCTAAAGCCCCTCAATCGTGGGGATTAGGCGATTAATAAATATAATGTAATCAATCAATCAATCAATGTCTCTCTCTCGGCCTAATCTATCTCACAGGGGTGTTGTGAGGATAAAATGGAGGGGGGGAGATATGGACGCCACCCTAAGCTCCTTCGAAAAGGATAATCTGACAGATAGGGAAGTGTTTGGAAGACTCAGCTGGGCAAAATTCGTCAATTCAGATTCAGCCCTAGCTTGGAAAAATTCATTGTGTGAGTGTGAGTGTTCTGAGTGTGCGCGCGCACACATTGAAAGTTGTTTTTTCTTCTTTCCAGAGTTACGGGGGGGGAGTGTTTGGCACTGTAAAAAAAACAAGCACATTTACTGCTGCACCAGTACTGTTATAGGTAGAGACCCATTTTGCAAGAATATGAAGCAGTCTTCTAAGTTGACAAGGGTCTATATAAATCAATGTGTTTCTGACAGCTGAGACATATTTTCCTTGAGCATTAATTGCAGGTACTCCTTGTTCTTACACCCGAAAAGGTTTACTTTTTGGAATAAGAATTAATCAAGAGGAAAACACCTATGAATTTCCAAAGGAGTCAGTGATCTGAATGCTACTCACAATGGGATGGAGCCAAACCCAGAGCAGGATGTCACACAGAGATCCAGCAGGAAGCCTCCCCCAAGAGCAGGTAACAGTGTGGCATTGGGAGTGATCAAATAACGTAGTCATAACCAACATAACAAAAGTTAGCTAGCCCCAGAAGACTAAAAAAAGAAGAAGCAAGAACAGTAAATCATAGAGATACAGCAGGCAGCCTCCTCTGTGTGTGCAGGGGTACTCTGGGGTCACATTTAATTTCTAGTAGTCCCTTAGCAATTCTTTAAAAGCATGTAGTTGGGGGATTATGATAATATCTACATAAAGGTATAGAGAAAAAAAGAAAGTACAACCTTTTAAACCAGTTCTTTTACAGATTGGGAATTAGTCACTCTTAACATTATTATCTAGCAGGCACAAGGGTCTGAAGTAGGAATCATTTGGTCTCCAAAAAGTATCCAGACAATGTAGCAAGAAATATCTTTACATGAACAGGTGTAACATAACGGCTAAGCAGCTGAGCTGTGAATCAGGAACTCATCAAAGTGGCCTCAGGAAAACTATCCTCTCTCAGGCCTGGCTTGTCCGTCTGCAATATCAATGGGATAATCATGCCGGTTTACCTTCCAGGGCTTTTGTGATGCTTGTAAGAAGATAATGTGTGTGTGAAGTGCTCTGAACACTGAAGGCGCTGTTTATCAGACTGGGAGCCTGGTGGGTTGTGTGTGTTGGTGTCCCCACCACCACCACCACCACCGTGTAGGAGAAAAGCAGGGTATAAATACTTAAACAAATAGATTACTGCTATCCGAGTTGTTCTCAGGCCTCTCTGTAGAAGACAGAGGAGTACGACAAATGATTTTTTAGAGACCAGCAAAGAAGCTATGTGGTTGTACCAAGAAACAAGACTTGGGATTACTCTAATTTGCAAAGTCTTTCCCTCTTTGCTTAAGTTGAGGGAGGTTCAAATGGCTCTTGCTTGACATTGCCCGGGAGGCATTCGTCCCAGGATCAGAGATAGTCAGATTTAGGAAAGCTCACATGCAAGTTGATCTGCTGTTCATGCAGGCCATTAGCCCATGTAAAACCAGAAAAAGATGCCTTAGATCTTGAAAGACATCATCCACAGGCGGGGTTCCCTCTAAGATGAGTTAGTGTGCGCCAGCTCCGGTTTTTAGCTTCCAGCTCACACATTTTTGTCTTCGCTCAGGAAGGGTGGCTCCAGAGCAAACTAATTTATGCGGTAGCCAAATCGCTCGCTCACAACTTAAATGCCAGCAGCTCACAAAGTAGAATTTTTGCTCACAAGACTCCACAGCTTAGAGGGATTGCATTGTCCACACGGTGTCCCTCCCAGTCAAAATATGACCACACATATAAAAAAACCAGAAGACTCCACACCCTCTTTAAGGCTGCTCCAAATCTGTCAGCTCACTCTTCCTAATGGTACAGCTGAGCCCACCCCACCCCATGTGCAGAACACGTAGTCCAATGCAAAGCTGAACATACATCTGGACCTGAATACCACCTGTCAACCTATCTGTTTTGTCTTTGCAGAAGACTTTATGGATATGGTCTACTCATTCAGAAATGTATTCTGTTAGACCTCTGATCACAAAGTCCTACGCACCAAGATTGGGAGAGGTGTGTTTACAAGCCCACTCCCCCAAATCTGTAAAATCAAGAAATGGTCTGAACCAGCCTGTCAGATGTCAGGAGGAGGTGAAAATTCCAAAGGGTCACCACAGGGTTCCTCAGCACCATCCACAAACAGAAGCCTCTCTCCACGACAATAGCTTTCTCCCTACATACAAACATCACCCCACCAGGCTTTAGATAGAGGAGGAGGAAGAGGAAAAGGAGGAGGAGAAGCAGAAGCAGAGTTGGATTTTATATGCAGAGTACATCATGCGAAATGCCGACCTGGATGAATCACAAACCGGAATTAAGATTGCCAGGGAAAACATCAACAACCTCAGATATGCAGACGATACCACTCTAACAGCAGAAAGTGAAGAGGACCTAAAGAGCCTCTTGCTCAGCATGAAAGAGGAGAGCGCAAAAAAATTAAGAACATGACATCCAGCCCCATCACTCCTTGGCAAATAGAAGGGGAAGTCATAGAAGCAGTGACAGACTTCACGTTCCTGGGATCC
>NW_015161481.1:94784-104977 GCF_001447785.1 Gekko japonicus | reverse complement strand
GAGGAGTGGGGAATCACCCTTCACTACCCAAAGGAGTCTCAAAGTGGCTTACAATCTCCTTTCCCTTCCCCTCCCCACAGCAGACACCCTGTGAGGTAGGTGGGGCTGAGAAAGCTCTGAGAGAACTGCCCTTGAGAGAACAGCTCTGAGAGAACTGTGACTGGCCCAAGGTCACCCAGCTGGCTGCACGAGGAGGAGGAATAGGGAATCAAACCCGTGTCTCCAGATTACAGTCCACCGCTCTTAACCACTACACCAAACTGGCTCACTTCCCACGCCTCCTCAAGCAAGCTCACACTGGCCATCCAGCAAAATCAAATGGTAATGGCTCTTATCTACGAGAGGTCCTTCTCAGCTGTGATTCTTGCAGCAGAGATCCCCAATGCGGCACACCATGGGGCCCCCACGGGCACTCCTCCAGGCACCTGCCAAGTGATTCAGGGCAGTAGGTGGAGGCCACTGAGAAGGCAGAACCAGTGACTGGCGGCCTTCATGCAAATAAGGGGGCTTTTCACTTGGATCCTGCCCATGTCTTGCTGGAGAAGGTTCCAGGATTCCGTAAACAGGACCTGAGGATCAGCTGTGAGGCAGTGGCGCCAGGGACCACCCGCAGCAGAGCCCCCCTTCCCCCCCCCCCTTTAGTTGTCCTCTGTGAGTTTCATTCTCCCTTTCTCCCATTGGTTGTCATCGGCTGAGTTCAGTTTGAAGCGGGAGGGAGTCGTGGCAAAAAAGACCGGTTTTCCCAGTCACACGGCACAGACTGATGCGGGAGCATACCAGGGAGGAGGCGCAAGGGAGCGTTCACACTGTTGGCCCGGAGGCACGGCTGCAAGCAGCTCTTTCTGGTAATCCGGTTATATGCGCTCATGCGCATAAGCGCATCCCTACCGGATCGCGGCTTTTTGCATTCACACTTCTGTGAAGCGGGTTGGACACGGGATAATCGCGCTTTCCAGGGTTTGATACCACTTTCACCTGGTATCCATATTCCCCCTCCCCCTCCCTCCTGGAATCATTGCGTTGGAAGGGACCTCCGGGGTCATCTAGTCCAAACCCCTGCACAGTGCAAGTGACCCCTGCTCTATGCCCAGAATGGGAGGGGGGACCTCCAGGATCCCTGGCCAAACTGGCCCGGAGAAAATGGCTTCCTGTCCCCAAAGTGGTGATCAGCATTTCCCTGGCCGTCTCAGAAGGGGCCACGAGAACCAAGCCCTGGTGCAACCCTCCCTCCCTTCTCGTGATCTGCCTCAGTTCACACCATCAACAACCGAGGCATGTTTGGTCCTGTTACCCAGAAGCAGCCTTGAGAGGAGCTCACTAAAGCTCAGGAGACCTGGCCCATGAAGAAACTGAATAGTATTTTCCTGTAAGGAAATGGAATGGGACTTCCTATAGCTGTTCTTTGTTCCTGAGGACCAGAAGTCTGAAACACTGAATAATACCTAGTTTGTTGGAAGTCCCCATTTGGATATATATTTTTGCGGGTGATTCGGCTTACAGTTGTTTTCTGTTGTTCTTTGCTAAGTTCACACAATCCGCATTGCTCTAGCCTCTGCTTGAAAACCTTCAAAGAAGGAGAGCCCACCACCACCTCCCGAGGAAGCCTGTTCCACTGAGGAACCTGTGCGTGTATCCATGTGTTTGGTTCGTGTGGCAGCCATTTTGTAATGGCACCCACCCCTCTGCCTCAAAATTCCCAAAGGTGCCTTCAAGCTCAAAAGTTTTTTTGGGGGGGGTGGGCCTTCCCTAGACTGTGGAAACCCCCCCCCCTTTGGAAGTGAGGTTGGCACCATCCCCTCAGGCCTGCCTGGTTAACCAAAATCCCTCTCTTTTCCAGAAGGCCTTTGACTCAAACTGACGTTCAGACAGCGCTGACAGAGGTGCATTCCCCTGTGCTTCTCAGATGGTGGTATATTTTATTCATTGCTGATTTGATAATGTGGTGGTGTTGTGAGCTGCTGTGAGGACCTCTGAGTGAGTGAAAGGTAAAAGGTGAGGGTTTCCCTTGCTCGAAAGCCAGTCGAATCCGACTCTAGGGTTGCGGTGCTCATCTCCGTTTCAAAGCCAAAGAGCCAGCGCTGTCCGAAGACGTTTCCGTGGTCATGTGGCCGGCATGACTAAATGCCTCAGCGCACGGAACGCTGTTACCTTCCCACCGAAGTGGTACCTATTTATCTACTTGCAGTTTCTTGCTTTCGAACTGCTGGGTTGGCAGGAGCTGGGACCAGAGACGGGAGCTCACTCCGTCATGCGGTAACTCAGGTCTCGAACTGCTGAACTACCGACCTTCCACAGCCTGCAGTTCAGCGTCTTAACCCCTTGAGCCACCGCAGCTCCTACGAGTGAAAAGGGGATCTTAAAATATGCTAAACAAATGAAAGTTTTTGTTTTTATTTATTAGACCCCCCCTGAGTGAAAAGAGGGTCTAAAATATGCTAAACAAATAAAGGTTTCTCCTGGACTGGACCAGACTGCTGGGAGAAGGAATGCCTGAATATTCCCCCTACCACATTCAGAAAGAAAGAAAGAGAGAAAAATCCTCCCTGCACATAGGAAAAGCTAGGCAGAACCTTTTCCTGAAATCCTATTATTACCTGAATAGGCAGGGGGCAGTGTTCCCTCTAAGCCGAGTGAGTGTGAGCTAGCTCACAGTTTTTTAGCCTCCGGCTCACACCTTTTTGTCTCAGCTCAGGGAAGGAGGGCTCCAGAGCGAACCGATTTATGCAGCAGCCAAACGGCTCGCTCACAACTTTAACGCCAGTGGCTCACCGAGTAGAATTTTTGCTCACAAGACTCCACAGCTTAGAGGGAGCACTGGCAGGGATGGTATCTTCAGGGGGTAGTATTTAAAGATGGAATTCCTTCACCTACAATCAGCATGGTGTAGTGGTTAAAGCTTTGGACCAGGATCTGGGAGGCTCAGGGTCAAATCCCCATTCTGCCAGGAAGCTCACCGAGTAACCTTGGGCCAGCCACTTTCTCTCTGATGAGCTACCTCCTAGGGTTGTTGTCAGAAACAGAACAGAAGAAAGGAAAATGGCACACACTTCCCTGAGCTCCTCGAGGGCAAAGCTAATAATGAGGGCAAAGCTAATAATGAGGGCAAAGCTAATAATGAATTATCAACAATGAATTATCAGTGTAGAAGGAAAACTAATCCCTGGACCCAATGTGAATCTGTCGTTTTCTTAAACCCAAAGAGAAGAAGAAAAAGAGATTGGATTTATACCCTACTCAGAGTCTCAGAGCAGCTTACAATCTCCCTCCCCCTTCCCCACAACAGACACCCTGTGAGGTAGGTGGGACTGAGAGAGCTCTTTTGAGGACTGCTCTTGAGAGAACAGCTCTGAGAGAACTTGTGACTGACCCAAGGTCACACCAGCAGCTGTATGTGTAGGAGGCGTGGGGAAACAAACCCGGTTCTCCCAGATTAGAGCCCGCCACTCTTAACCGCTACATCAAACCACTACATCAAGTTCTTGGTAGATTTCATACTGGCCTAATCTTAATTTGAAGTATTACATATTTTGACAGCTACCCTGTGTGTCAGGTCAGAACAGCTGATCAGAGTGAGGGTTTTGCAATCTTCCAAGGAGACGTCTGACAAGAACAGGCACCTCTGTGTTATGACAACAGCTCATCACTAGAACGCCACAAAACCTGGGATCCTCCTTTTGCCACCACGCCAAGTAAGTGCAAACTCTTATGCAAATATATCTAGCATCGCCTCCATGCTAATCATGTTATCTCTGATTTTTTTTTTACTGCCAGGAAATAAAAACAAACATACCAAACCAACCATGTGACACCACAGTGCCTTAACAGACAGGCCACTGAGAAGAGACTTAATTGCTTTACTTAGTGCAGAGGAAAAAGCTGTAATAGCGTCATCATGGAAAGATATTAACCTTCCTTTGATTTCTATGTGGTACAGAAGGGTGTGGGATTTTTATATAAGGGACAAAAGAGTGGATCAGTTCCCACAAGCAGAAACCGGATCCTACTCGGTTTGGTGTAATGGTTAGGAGCACAGACTCTAATCTGGGAGAACAGAGTTTGATTCCCCTCCCCTCATATAATACTTTATGTATACCTTTCGCTGTTTGTATTTTAAATAATTTTTTCTAATTGAGGACTGTAATTGCTGTATATATTCTCGTCCTTAGGAGGTTCGTTCTGAAAATTTAAAAATAAAAAGGTTTTTTTTAAAAAAAGACAGGCCAGAGGCCTGTATCATACCGAGGTAAACACTACAGATCTCTCATCAAAGTCAGCTAGAAAAATGCAAGGCAGAGGAACGAGCCGACCAATCAAAAACACAGATTTTTTTGCCAGGACTGTTGCAGAACACACACATCCTTGATCCGGTCATAGTCCCATCAGCCAAACTGAAGGCGCTTAAATCCTAAACCGACACACACACACCCCTTTCATCTGCTCTCATGCTTCAGGACTGTGCAAACAAACTTATTTTCAAATAAATAAGTGTGCTTAATAGAGGTTTTAATTCTGTCTTATTACCGTATATGGCACCCAAACAGGAGACCAGAAGCCCTGGCAATTCCACACTTTGTCAAAAGAAGGAGGTAAACACTACAGATCTCTCATCAAAGTCAGCTAGAAAAATGCAAGGCAGAGGAACGAGCCGACCAATCAAAAACACAGATTTTTTTGCCAGGACTGTTGCAGAACACACACACCCTTGATCCGGTCATAGTCCCATCAGCCAAACTGAAGGCGCTTAAATCCTAAACCGACACACACACACCCGTTTCATCTGCTCTCATGCTTCAGGACTGTGCAAACAAACTTATTTTCAAATAAATAAGTGTGCTTAATAGAGGTTTTAATTCTGTCTTATTATATGGCACCCAAACAGACCAGAAGCCCTGGCAATTCAACACTTTGTCAAAAGAAGATAAGAAGAGCCTTGCTGGATCAGACCAGTGAGGGTCCATCTAGTCCAGCATCCCGTCTTCACACAGGGGTCAACCAGTTCACATGTAAATAAATAAATAAACAGTTCCTCTGGAGGGCCAACAACAGGGCATAGTGGCCAAGGCCTTCCCCTGATGTTGCCTCCCGGCACTGGTATTCAGAGGTTGATTGCCTCTGAATGTGGAGTTTCCCTTTAGTCACCATGGCTAGTAGCCACTGACAAGACCCATCGTCCATGAAAAAGCCGAAACCAAAAAGAGTTTGGGAAAGGCAGGCGCTTCAGAGGGTTTGTTACATTTATGCATTTTTACTCTGCCCTTCATTTAAGGAATTCAGGGTGGCATACATTGTTCTCCTCACGACAACCCTGTAAGGGAGGTTTGGCGGAGAGACTACGGACTGGTCCAAGCTCACCTAGCAAGGTTTCATGGCAGAGTGGGGAACTGAACCGGGGTTTCCCAGATCCTAGCCCAAAACTCTAACCACTGTGTAACACCGGATCCCAACAGATTTGAAACATTATCACATACAAGTCCCATTCAATGGTTACATTTGATTTCATGTACCAAGGCAGAAAATCTACCGGTTGCCTCTTTCAGATGAAACAACAATTGCACGTATCAGGAGAAATGCACGTAGTGCATCAGTTCCACATGCACAGTTATGGCCCCAGGAACGAAATCCCTGAAAAGGGCTATAGTATCTCATTAGGATTACCCCTACATTGCAGATAAAGAACAAAGAGTGGAAGAGATCGGCTTGCTTTGGATCACCTAGCGACTTCGGGGTGGAGATGAGATTTTCTCTGCGGCTGATTCTGCATTGGCTTTTCCCGAACCCACGCTGGGACAGAAATTCCCCTCTGCATTGCATGCTGCTATCACTTCCTTTGATTATAGGGTTTTATGGTAGCCTCCACACTCCATGCCACTTTGGAGTTCTTTGTTCACTGGATAGATTTATCGCTATGTTATGGCCGTTCAGGGGTCGCAGATGGTATGGGGTTGCCCCGAGGTATCTGAATGTGGTTTTGAGCTGCACTTTTGCCTCCCAGTTGAGAAAATGTGGAACGAATGCTGGATGCAGAATCGCCCCTTTTTCATTAGGTACCACTGAAATTCAAAGACTAACTGGATGCCACGTTCCCAGTCCTGCCATGGTGTGGTGCCATCAATCACAGCCTCTCTCACGCGCACACACAGACCACAGAGAAGCCTGGGACAATGGTTGGGAGGGTTCCCAGTTCCGTCTGTTTTGCAGTGTAGACAGAAATGTGCATGAGCAGACACTGTGTGTTGCGACCACGGGCCACATCTTCCCCTTCATCCACATGCAACAAGCACTCAGAGCTCCTGATTCACCTGGGATCCTGGATACAAGAGCGGCCTCTACACATTACTCTCCCTTTGCTGAATCGGGGCAGACGCTTCCGCACAACAGAGTTAGGAAAGACTTGGCAAAAGCAGCCCCGAACAGACTGTGGCAAGAAGCTCCACAGACCAGAACACTCCAAGCCGGAGAGATGATGAAAGAGGTTAACAAGATGGAAATGGAGTATCGAAGCATAAATAAGAATTCTGGAGGGAGAGAGGCCAGGAAGAAAGCAAGAAAGTGTGGCGGACGAGCATCAAAACGGGAGGGAGGAATAACAATCCAGGGTTTGGCCCTCAAATTGGAAGGGTCATAACTCCCCTACGAGTGTTTACAATGGGTTAAAAAAAATGTACCAACAATGGCAGAGTCGACCACACGGAAAGCAACGAGAAGTGCCAAACCGCCTGCGACTGAGAAGCGGAAGAGGTTTTTGTTGTGCTGGGGGGGGAGCGTGTGTGTGTGTGTGTGTGTGTGTGTGTGTGTGTGTTTCAAAAATGAGGCTCGGATGAAGTCATTCTTCTGACTGATTAGTAGCAGACCATTAAAAGGAACGCACAGCCCACCCCCCACCGTAGGCGGTCAAAAAGTCGCTGGCTGCTCCGTGCAACTGAACTCTAACTTCAGACAACAAAACTCTCCAAGGGCACAGGTGGTCATCAGGGTACGTCTGTTGCTCATACTTATAGCACATGCACATTTGGAATATACAATCAAGCACATTTTTTACCGCACCCTTGCGACTACAAGCTCAGGGCAGTGTTCACAAGCCCTGGCTTCAGCCCACTCTGGCTTCAGCAAGACAAATCGAGAGCCGTATAGACAGCATGACTGTGGGGATGGCGCAAGAGAATGTACCCCTGGATGGAACCAAATGGCACAGTGCTTGGCCTCAAAAGAATTGAACACCCTTGTTTCTATGGATATGTGCCACAAAAGGACTTCGAAAGAGCTACAGGCACGGGCCCCTATTGTAAGAGACCTGAATATTGAACAAAGTAGTCCAGAGGCAAATTATTTCGACCCGCTGTTTGGTGTAGTGGCTAGGAGCACGGACTCTAATCTGGGAGAAACGGGTTTGATTCCCCACTCCTACACTTGCAGCTGCTGGATGACCTTGGGCAAGCCATAGTTCTATCAGAGCTGTTCCTGAAAGAGCAGTTCTCGAATGGACTCTCTCAGCCCCACCTACCTCGCAGGGTATCTTGTTGTGGGGAGGGGAAGGGAAAGGAGTTTGTAAGCCGCTCTGAGACTCCTTCGGGTAGTGAAGGGCATAAATCCAATCTCTTCTTCCACTGTATTTATTTAGCTTCATTGTATTTATTGGAATTGTATGGAATTGTATTTTATATCTTGTAGTTGCTGATTTTAAATTGTATGTTGGTTTTAAATTGTTCATAAGCCGCCCTGAGCCGCTTCGGCGGGAAGGTGGGGAAGAAATTTAAGAAATAAATAAATAAACATTCATCATTTTACGTCCCACCCATCACTCTATCAAAGAACCCAGGTCTCACCATGACAGACACAAAAAGCCCACTTTCCCCAAGGACAATGATGTGTTTATGGGCATTTACAGCAAGTTTTAAGGATACAAAAACCTGCAGAAGCACAATGGATAATCCCTGGCAGGTACAGTCAGAAGGAAGTGACACATCGAAGATATCTGCTTGTGGGCAGGGAGAATGGGGAATTAGGAGGAGAAGCACCAACGGCCCAAGGTCACAGCTGGCTCCTCAGTGGCAGGCAGGGTCAGCAGAACAGGGCATGTCACATCTGCAGAAAGAAATGGGGACTGAAGGAGAGTGAACTCTTAGTAATTGTTAGGAAAGCCCTGCATCCCTGCACTGGGACTACTTCTGCACCCCACCACTGATCTGGACAACAGCTGGAGTACAAGAACTCCTTCTGGGCACTCAGTGATATTGCTGAGCAGTCGGGTTAGAACGGATAAAAGGAAGTCCTTCTTCACCCAAGGAGTGATGAACACGTGGAATTCACTGCCACAGGAGGTGGAGGCGGCTACAAGCACGGACGGCTTCAAAAGGGAATTAGATAAGCATATGGAGCAGAGGTCCATCAGGGGCTATTAGCCACAAGGTATAGATAGGAACACTCAAGCTGGGGCAGGTGACGCACTGTGTTCTTGGTGCTTGGGGGGAGGGGCAACAGTGGGAGGGCTCCTAGTGTCCTGGCCCCACTGGTGGACCTCCTGATGGTATTTCTGGCCACTGTGTGATGGAGTGTTGGGCTGGATGGGCCACTGGCCTGATCCAACACTGGCTTCTCTTATGTTCTTAAGTCTGGGAGGGTGGTATGAAAAGCATTCCTTGAAGGGGGACAAGGAGAAAGGAGCCATGGGTCAGTGGCACAGCATCTGCTTTGCATGCAGAAGGTCCCAGGTTCAATCCCCGGCATCTTCAGCTAAAAGGAGCGGATAGTAGGTAATGTGCAGATCCCAACCCAAGACCCTGGAGAGCACCTGCCAGCCAGACTAGACAAGACTGACCTTGATTGACCAAGGGTAGTATAATGCTGCTTCACATGTTCTGAAAAAGGATGGGCAGTTCCTGAGTGCCTGAAGGATGTGGCTTCCATTCATCCCCTTTCCTCCTTGTACCTCTTCCCCACTGTTGCTGCCCTTTGTCTTAAATTCTACATTGTAAGCTCCTTGGGGCAGAGACTCCACAGAGCGCCATGCACACAAATGAAACAATTCAAAACAGTTAAGAGAAATTGTTAAAATACTATTTCTAGCCATGTTTGAGCCGATTAATGAAATTATTCTCATCAATTGCTAAAAATGTCACTATATCCATAGTGCATCCACACTTTGTCCCCAGTAGTTTTGCCTTAAATATCTTCCTCCTGAAAAATTACGTATATCGTCAATCAGAGTACTTTTCAGATGAGGAAGAATTACCCAGCTCCCTTCTGTATAAAAACAGCTGAATGGCACAGAGTAGACATTCTATTACAGAGACATCTACTATCCATATGAAACGCAGCTATAGAGAATAGGGCATTCTATCAGGACGATGAGGAAGCCGCCAAGAAGCATAGATGCTCTCCCAAGAGCACAATCAGGCGTCCTTAGTCCAAGAGATGGGTACAGTCACACCTGAACACTAGCATAAGGAATACATGCTATTGGAAATAAGCTGATGTTGACAAAAACCCAGGTTGGTGGATGCATTTGCTGACATGAAAAAGAGGACAGCACTAGAGAGCACACAGTAGGGGAAAGGGTCTTTGAAGTGAAGAGCCCTGAGAGGGGCATGGCTGCAAGAGTTGGAGTATAAGGAAGGCCGAGCACCAAAGAATAGATGCTTTCGAATTATGGTGCTGGAGAAGACTCCTGAGAGTCCCTTGGACTGCTAGGAGATCAAATCAGTCCATCCTAAAAGAAATCAACCCTGACTGTTCCCTGGAAGGCCAGATCCTGAAGCTCAAAGACTTTGCCCCCCAAATGAGAAGAGAGCCCTCACTGGAGCAGAAGACCCCTGATGCTGGGAAAGACGGAAGGCCAAAGAAAAAGGGGGCGGCAAAGGATGAGATGGGCAGACGCTGTTATCGATGCAAAGAACGTGAAGTTAAGCAAACTTCGGAGGATGGCAGAAGACAGGAGGGCCTGGCGTGATGGGGTCCATGGGGTCACGAAGAGTCGGACTCGACTGTGCGACTGAACAACAACAACAACAACAGAAGGGCATAATTAACCATCCACACTTTGTTGAATAATCTGCAGTGGGGGGATTAGAAGGAGTGAATTCATACCCATTTCACTTCTTCCCCTTAAAGGTAAAGGTTTCCCTTGCTCAAAAGCCAGTCGAATCTGACTCTAGGGTTGCGGTGCTCATCTCCGTTTCAAAGCTGAAGAGCCAGCG
>NW_015161481.1:93720-94721 GCF_001447785.1 Gekko japonicus | reverse complement strand
AAACAAAAGAAGTCGAAACATTCCTTTAATGACAACTGCTGTCTATCCAGTGCTAGGAGACAAGCTAAGGGACAGGCCTTGGCCTCCGTCCTGTCTGTCACTGCTTGGCCACACTGTGTATGTGTATAAAGTGCCATCAGGTCACAGAAAACTTATGGTGACCCCCATAGGGTGAACACTGATGGAACCTGCAGATTTAAGAAGGCACAAATAGATGGACTCAAGAAGAGGCAGAAAGTGCAGGCCTCCCCTGTAAGGTGAGCAGGGCTTGTGGGAAGGAGGATGCTGTACTAGATGGACCTCCCTTGGTATGCAAGAGGGGTCCCTTTCATATCCTCCCCTTCCTTGGTCGTACCCGGCCTTTCATTGCAAGAGATACAAGAGAAGTCCTTCCTCTCCCCCAGTCGAAGGCCAACACTTTTGTCCGGCTGCACAGAAAAGAAAGTGGCACGGGGAAAAGAGCCGGAAGGGACGCTTCAAGGGGCACAAGCCGGTGCGGAGCCCCCTCCAGGAACAGCGAGCGCACAGGGACGCGGAGGGCGCGCGGCGAGAGGGAGCCTCAATCCACCCACCCGGCGTCCCAGCGGCTGAGTGGGAAGGGGCAGCTGTGGCGACAGACGGCCCCCCGGCACCAGGGCCCGGTCGAGGGACGACGCGCTCTGACCCAAGCCGCGCGCCCCTTGGAAGACGGCCCAAGGCCAGCGTGCCTCTGAGCGCCTCCAGAGGGCGGGCACACACGCCCCGCCGCGCCCGCCGCTTACCCTCGACGTCGCCGGCCAGCTCCTTCCAGGTGGGGGCGAACTGCATGCAGTGGCCGCACCAGGAGGCGTAGAACTCGACCACCCAGGCGCTGGAGGAGTGGAAGACGCGGCGCCCCAGCGTGTCCGCCCCCAGCAGCGCCAGCGGGTCGTCGGGCGAGTAGAGGCCCAGGCCGCGCGCCCCGGCCGGCAGCAGCAGCAGCAGCAGCAGCGCCAGCGGGCAGGCGGGCAGCGGGAGCGAGA
>NW_015161481.1:77794-93104 GCF_001447785.1 Gekko japonicus | reverse complement strand
CATCTTGTTCTTGCATTGGAGAGTTCAGTCGGTAACCTAGGACTTGCTTGTCCTCAGTGCACAGAAATTAGATCAATCTGATACCATACATATTTTTAAGAAATGGTTTGGAAAATATTTGAACACCTTATCTTAAAATATTTTATTCATCATGTTAAAATAAAATGTTGCAGCAAGGGGGGGGGGTGCTAGGTCAGCCGTTTCCGCCAGGGGCAGCAGGTCTGAGTGCTTCTGGGCAAGAAATCCCAGATGGCACTCCAGACTCCCCCCTGCCGTCTCCCCCACCAACTGTGCGCCCTCTCAGCTGTGGAGTCCCTTTGTGAGCAAAAACGCTACTTTGAGAGCTGCTGGCATGGAGGTTGTGAGCCAGCTGTTTGGCTACTGCTACTCCTGAGCATGGGGTCCCGAAGAGTGAACAACAACAACTCCTGAGCTGGTTATATCCTTCCTGAGCTGGAGGCTAAAAAACTGAGCTAGCTCACACGAACTCAGCTTAGAGGGAACATTGCCCACCAGCCCCCCCCCCACCTAGAGTTTCCAGGTCTCCCCTGGCCACTGGCAGGAAATGGGGGGGAGATAGGGTTGCCAGCCCCAGGTTGGGAAACTCCTGGAGATTTGGGGGTGGAACCTGAAAAAGGCAGGGGGACCTCAGTGGGGCGCAACGCCACAGAGCCCACCCTCCAAAGCATCTGTTTTCTCCGGGGGAACTGACCTCTGTAGTCTGGAGATGAGCTGCATTTTGGGGGTGGAGCCTGGGGAGGACAGGGGGACCTGAGTGGGGCCCAGTGCCACAGAGCCCACCCTCCAAAGCATCTGTTTTCTCCGGGGGAACTGATCTTTGTCCACTCTGGATTTGTAACCTTTTAGTGGAAAATGCTGATGTGATAGGGTTACCAATTCCAGGTTGTGAAATTCCTGGAGATTGGGGGGGGGGGGAACCTGGGAATGATGGGATTTGGGGAACTCACCTTTGTTGTCTAGTTCCAGGATATCCCGGGGCCCCACCTGGAGGAGGGCAACCCTCAGCTGGCTGCCGTGGCCTCAGACAGGACAGATATTAGCAGTAGGCATTGGCAACTGAATTGTCTCTAGACCACACGGGAACATCCAGCTGCTAATGGTTTGTTTATTTATTTATTTGCTAGTTCAGTTGATACCCCGCCCTCCCCGCAAAGCAGGCTCAGGGCGGCTTACATAAAAATGATTGCTATAGCGTCACATGATCCAGCTGAATGTGGACACAGCGTGTGCCCCGACCTGGATAGCCCAGGCTAGCCAGATCTCATCCGATCGCAGAAGCCAAGCAGGAGTCAGCCTGGGCTAGTATTTGGATGGGAGGCCACCAAGGAATACCAGGGTCGTGACACGGAGGCCAGCAAAGGCAGACCACCTCTGAATGGCTCTTGCCTTGAAAACCCCATGATGGGGGACTTCCGGTTGATGGTGGCGTGCTCACGGACTCACCTCCCGGACCTCCCGGGGGTGTCTCCGTGTTCCGGCAGAGGGAGGGGGTGAGCAGGCTCGTTAACCCCCCAGGGGCCCAGCGAAGGGACCCTGGCCAAGGAGCTCTGAGGGGGTAGCCTCTTCAATGGCTGAATGCCAGAGAATCGAGGCTCCCCCTTGCTGCAGTGGTTCATCCAGCCGAGAGACTGAATGGTACAAGTGAAGCTAACCGGGTCAAGCGCAGGAGATCGGGTGTGAGAAATGATGAATGAAGCGGGGTCGGAAGACCAATTATGAACATGAGTTCAATGAGAAACGATTTTTAAAAGAAAAGATGCTCCCTATCCTACGCGGCAGAACGGTAGAAGCGAGCGGGGGAGGGACGCCTCCCAAGCGCATAAATCGTTGAGCGAAAGGGGGGGGGGAGAAGTACAAAGATGAAAAGACTGAATGCAGAAAGCTAGTTGGAGGGTCTCTCTCTTGGGTTTTTAGTCAGTAGTGGGTTCTTTACTTTCTCCTTTATATGTAGTTTTCCCCTCCCTTTTTCTGTTGTAGTTTTTGTAGTGTTAAAAAAAAAAACCAATAAAAAATCCCCTTTGGGGGCTCCAAAAAAAAGAAAAGAAAACCCCATGATGGGGTCGCCATGAGTCAGCGGTGACTTGCCGGCACTGTGCACCACCAGCAATACACTCTGCGTGGGGCTGGCTGCTCTGAAAACTCAGCTGGTGCAATTGCAGCAGCCAGGGTAGCAGCTTGCGCCGGCCTGGGCATCGTTCAAAGCACTGGTGCTCACCTTCAAAGCCCTCGACAGCCTAGGGAGCCATAGGTCCCCTGGCTCCTCTGTGAACCTGCCCACCAGTAAGCTCTTCCAAGGGCTAGCCCTCTAAGACATCTTTATGACCCTTTTCATCCAAGGAGCTCAGGGTGGTGCAAGCAGTTCTCCCTTTCCCATTTTGTCCTCACAACAATGCTGCAAAGTAGTTTTGTGTACGCCCTTACTGCAGGGGTCCCCCCATCTTTTTTGAGCCTGCAGGCGCATTTGGAATTCTGACATGGCATTGTGGGCACAGCCACAAAATGGCTGCCACGGCTTAACCTCAGCAACACAGTGTCAGTCCTTGTGCTGGGCTGCCTGCTGCTGGCAAAGCAACGTTATAAAAAAATCTTCACAGCCAATCAAATCTCCAGTAGACAGTCAGAAGCGTTGCCGGGCAGAAGCCCTACCTGGCCCCGCCCACTTCATAAAAACACTTGGGGAGCTCCAGAAAAGGAATCAGTGGGCAATCTTGCTGCACTCACCAAAGACGGCATCTTCTCCATTGTGACGCCTTGCCTTTGGGACCATCTGTCTGCACTAGGCAAAGACGTTCCTGTTTTCTCAGGCATTTTCAGAATGTTAACTAGAGGTGGGGAGTGCTGTTTTTGTTTGCTTACTATTTTAGTCTCTGACTTTTTTAATAATGGTTTTATTATGCTAATATTCAGATGCCACCGCTTTTACTGGAAATGGTTTTGCTGCCACCAGCGGTTTTAATTTTAGATTACTGCTTGTATCTAATGTCTGCAAACTGTTTTGGGAGGTGTTTTTTGACTGAAAGGGTAGGGTAAGCAATATTTCCGATCAGTATGTCTGCTACACTAGTCATCTTTCACACAAGCATTTGTAAAACAAAACTAAAGCAAATGTCTCATTTTTGTAGTTACAAGTAAATCTGCGTGGGATCAAGGCCCGTGGCTGCAATCCTACACACATTTACTGGGGAGTAAAGCCCTCCTGAACTCAGTGAAAGTTCTCCTGAGAAAATGTACTGGGTGAGACTGCATAATTCACACCTTCACCAAAACATGATAGCAGGGTGAGCAATAGATCGGTACCCATCTTCCTGTTTGGGCACACTGTTCTTTACAGTGCCCAGTTTATGCCCTTTCAGACAAGGTGGAATACTAGCTCAGTGGTGGAAGAGTATGCACCTCGTTCTGCAGGCAAAAGATCTAGGATTGCCAACCTCAGGCGGTGTAAACCAAAAGTGAGACACACCTTGCTAATTTACGTCACAGTTTTTATATTGTTATATAATAAATATGGATTATAGCTTAACTGAGCAAATATAGATACTTGTACATCCAACACATAACTCTTCTGGGTATATAACAAACTAGGCATCTTTGGATGGAAAAAATTCAATAAGTTCTGCTCAGTTGTATTTATGTATTTGAAATAGTTTGTTTCGACCCCGAATGTCCCATCCCCCCCCGGGGTACGGGCCTGCTGGGCAACCCTAAGTGAAGTAATACCATTCTAAGCCAATGGATTTAGAAAAGTTAGGATCTTCCTGGGAATTTCTCCTGCAAGCTGAGTTTAATTTGTGGGGGCTGCAGAGGTCATTTCGGGGGGAATCGCGGGGGATCACAGTTCCCCCGGGTGAGGTACGGGGGGGCACATGACGAAGCCCCGCCCCCTGCTTCCGGCCGCCCCACTTCCGGCCCTCATTCAGCCAGGAGGAGGCAGGAGACGAGGGAGGGTAAGTTGCTTCCTCCCTCCCTCTCCCCACCCCTGCCTGCCTGGGGCCAGGGAGGGCCTTCGCGGGGCTTCCTTGCACTCCCACCGGCCTTGCAGGTCCACCGCCGGGCCCCGTTGGGGGCGGGGTGTGTGGCCTTATGACACACTTCCAGTGATGTCAGGGTGTGTGGCATATGCTAATGAGTTATGCTAATGAGTTCCCCTAGCTCTTTTTTTACGAAATGACCCCTGGGGGGCTGCATACTAAGAGGACCCCCTGCAGCCTATTCCAAGGCACCATCTCCTTTATTATGACTCAACAGTCACTGCAGAGTAGAGTCCTAACTTTGTACATCTGCCTGGTGCTAACTCATGGCCAGGATTAAGCCTTGAGCCACATCCTGGAAATGCCCTTCCCTCTGGCATGTGGGGAAAGCCCTCCTGAATCCACCCTAGACTTGTCTCCCCCTTAGCAATGACCTGTCATAGTGTGGATGTTCTGGTGCAAAAAAATCTCCAGGTCCTTTTTCCTGCTCTGCTGTTTGCAGCTGCTGACACATAATTGTGAATCTTCTACCTCCTTGTGTAACCTAAAGGCCGCCCATTCTCCTACACATTTGTTAAAAAAATAGTAAGTTCCAGCATGAAGGACCTAAATAGGGCAAAAGAACAGAGCAGAGAGCTTATACAAATGGCACACTTAGCCGGTGCAGCTAAGACATCAGGGCTCTCTACGTGGAACCACATGCATGGTAAAGTTGCGTTTCTAAAATTTATTTGTTGAGGATGTGGGGTGGGTGGGAATTTGGCTTGGCAGAACCAGTGGGAGAGAATGGAATGCTTAATTCTTCCTGAACCCCGCCCCCTCCACTGGAAATGTCCACTTTCTTCTTAATCAGGCTTATTTCTGGTCACACAGCCCAGCTAGGGGGGGAAATGTAACCCTTCCTCTCCCTGATGGTTCTCCTAACATTTGCAGTGGAGAGCCAGAAGGTTTGCAAAGGGTTAAGTTCATGTGCACACCCCTGCTGACTCTCTCAGATACCCAGAGTAGCTTTAGAGAGGCCATTTAGCTCTCCAGTATGGTCCTCCTGGCTGAGATGCAAACTTTATTAAAAAAAATGGTTCGGTAACTAGTTCAGGCACGCTGAACATCTTCAGATATGCTTCATACTGAGTAATGCTTTACATCCTAGTGACTGTAACACAATGTTTACAAAATGAACACTATGGTAAATATTTAACTCGAGAAACCTATTTTAAGTATGCTATTTGCATGCATTAAGAGTACATACAGAACCACTCTGTCAGGTTCAGCTGATCCTCAAGAGAACAGACCTAATGACTGTTTCCAAATCTTTTTTCTACATCAACTAGCTTTGCAGGAACGGAAATCTCTGTAAATGCTTGACCAACACCATGGAGTTGACGGTGCTCCAGTCCTCAAAAGCTTAAACTGGAATAAAATCTCAAAAGTGCTATGGAATTCCAATTTATTGAGAAGATTCATTCCCCCTAGCAGGGGGAAAGCAATCAGTGTAATGTCATATCGGGTTACCCTAGACAGGTAGCTACCTACCTATCTAGGGTAACCCGATATGTAGTTCCAGAGTGTTGAGGCAGGATGGAGTGACCAGATGGCTACAAGTTTAAAGAAGCAGAGATTATAGAGGTCGTGGGGGGGGGAGAGCAAGAGAGGGAGGACATGTCTGGGTGTCCCTTTTAAGGGGGGGCTTGGGGGGTGTGCCAGGCTGGTCACATGTCTTGGCCCACCTCCTACTTTGTTGTTGTTGTTGTTCAGTCGCACAGTCGAGTCCGACTCTTCGCGACCCCATGGACCAGGCCCTCCTGTCTTCCGCCGTCCTCTGAAGTGTGCTCAGTTTCATGTTCGTTGCATCGATGACACTGTCTAACCATCTCATCCTTTGCCGTCCCCGTCTTCTTTGACCTTCAATCTTTCCCAGCATCAGGGTCTTCTCCAGGGAGTGCTCCCTTCTCATTGGGTGGCCAAAGTATTTGAGTTTCAGTTTCATTATCTGGCCTTCCAGGGAGCAGTCAGGGTTGATTTCTTTTAGGATTGACTGATTTGATCTTCCTGGAGTCCAAGGGACTCTCAAGAGTCTTCTCCCACTCCTACTAGTCCATCCCAAACACATGCTATTGGCTGGCAGGAAGAGGGGAGGGGAACTAAGGAGTGGTCAATACTGAGAGCTAGTAACTTGGCCTGGAGAGTGACACCTGGATGAAGAGTCACCGAGCTTGGGGTATTGTTTCTTGATGGGCTTAGCCAAGCCTGTTGATGGGAGAGAGATTAGTTTCCAAGCAACCGTGTGTAGAACCTCTCAGTTACGTGTAGTCTTGCAGGTTCTCACAGCAGGCAAGAGGGCAGATAACCTTGAAGAACCAACTGGAACAGCAATGCCAAGGAAGACTTTCTTCTCTTAGGTGTGCATTCTCAACTGGCATCACATTGGGTCACCAAGCAATACAGTCCCTTAAGCATATGTTTGCTTAAGCGCCTTGCAGGGCAACAGTGTCACTATGGTTTGGGCCTCCACTGTGGCATCGTCTACTGGCAACTGTTAGTAGGCCTGTGTTAAGTCCAATTTCCCCAAAATTCTCACACCAGCTAGCATGGCCAGGACATGGCTGATGACCGGCACCAGGTAGGTGTGGTCCTGCAGCACCTTGTTAATTGTGTATTTGTAGTCTGCGCAAATGTGGACGTCCCCATTGGGTTTAATCGGAGTGACTATTGGCGTCTCCGAGAGCACGTGGGATACCGGCTCCAAAACCCCTTGGGCCACCAAGTGATCTAACTCCTCCTCAGTCTTAGGTTTCAGTGCAACAGGGATGCATTGACCCTTGAGCCTTTAGGCCGTACCTTGGGGTTAAGCTGGAGAAAGACAGGGGTGGTGGTGTAACAGCCAAGCGTTCTATCAAAGACAGATGGAAATTCATTGCATACCTGCCAGAAAGCCCTTGGTTCCTGAATTCTAAGGGACCATGCCAGCCCCAACAAACTCATGCACCGGCCCTCAGCTACTAATAAGTCCGACAACCTGTCAAATTGCTGCAACTTGCCCACCCCTTTCATGGCCACCACATTTTCTTGAAAGTCTCTGAGGACAATGCCGGCTGGTTTAAGGCGAGGCCCTCCCCCCGGGCATAGCCTCCTGAGAGTCTCTGCCAAAATTATGGACATGGAAGACCCCGTGTCCAACTCCATCATGCAAGGGGCACCCTCGATTAGCACAGTCACCTTTATTTTTTTTGGGGGGGGGGTGTCCTCGGGCAAGTGAAGTACCTGTAGCGGCTGCACAGACATGGTGTGTAGCTCTTTGGGGTGCAAGGACTCCTGGTGAGTCGCCTGTTTCCTCTGGGTTCCTTTCGAGTGGCAGGCGTATGCGATGTGACCGGCCTTCCCGCAACTCTGACACGTCATGTCCCTGAAGCAGCAAAGGCATGGTTCGTGGAGGTCCCCACAGCTGGTGCAGAGTGTCGGTGAGGCAGTCTCAGCAACACAGCCTGGTTGTGGACCTGACAAAGCAGATGGGTGGGTGTCTCGGTGGACTAGAGGGTGCGTCTGCAGGACCTCCTCGCTGTCGGACATGTCAGAGGCTGAGGAAATGGCGGCCCGGTGCACTGCAGCAGCACAGCGCTCAGTCTTCTGGTGGCCAACCTCCTGGGATTTCTTGAATGCCGCAGCCTCTCAAATTGCCTTTTGGAGGTTAGGGTCCTCCTGGCCGATGAGCTTGTGACAGAGCTTATCGTCCCGTAGCCCAAACACGAACTTTAATTATTATGATGAGTGCTGTGCTGCTACCAAGTCTATTGCATTGGTCTGATTTAATTTGGAGCTCTGTGTCAACGAAGAATCGCTGTGTTCTAAGGGAGGACCCTGTGGGAGCCGCCCAGAGGCCTCACCATGAGTCAGTGGCCGAGGCCGAGGCTGAATCGGCACTAATGAATATCTGCATTCTTTCGGAGTGGTTTTTATTCGTATGGCTAGCAGCACATTTGCCTTGTTTTGCCGATGTCTTCCTCTGCTCCCACAGTTGATGTGCAATTCCCATCTTTATATGTATTGTCTTACCTTGTCCCACAAATAGGTTTACCAATTCTTGGTGAGTTCCCAGAATTACAACTTATCCCTCTTCTGCAGAGATCAGTTCTCCTGGAGAAAATGGCTGCTTTGGAGGGTGGACTTAGAGTTGCCAGCTCCAGGCTGAGGAATACCTGGAGATTTGGGGGGTGGAGCCTGAGGAAGGTGGGGTTTGGGGAGGGGAGGGATTTCAGTGGGATATAAGGAAGAAGAAGAGTTGGTTTTATACCCCATTCTTCTCTGCCCTAAGGAGTCTGAGTGTCAGCTAAGGCTGCCATGGTGTGGAATTTGTGGGTTTCTCTCCTTGTCTCCCTCCTCCCTTCCCCCCTTTTCCCTTCAGCTGTGCGCTGTTATCTGTCCAGTGTCCTTGAAGACTATACTCTGCCTGTTCCTAGTTTCCTGCTGGGAATGTAACCGCTGCTTTTTGCCCGTGTCTTCAGGTGCTTACACATTGTATCAGGGGGTCATGTATGAAGGGGGTATATCTGAAGGTCAAATCATTAGCCTGCCATTCCTGACACACATGCTCATGGTGTCCTGAGTAAGGTAAAGGTAAAGGTTCCCTTGCTCGAAAGCTAGTCGAATCCGACTCTAGGGTTGCAGTGCTCATCTCCGTTTCAAAGCCGAAGAGCCAGCGCTGTCCAAAGACGTTTCCGTGGTCATGTGGCCGGCATGACTAGACACCAAGGCGCACGGAACGCTGTTACCTTCCCACCGAAGTGGTACCTATTTATCTACTTGCAATTTCTTGCTTTCGAACTGCTAGGTTGGCAGGAGCTGGAACTAGAGACAGGAGCTCACCCCGTCTTGCGGCACCCGGGTCTTGAACTGCTGAACTACTGACCTTCCACAGCCTGCAGTTCAGCGTCTTAACCACTTGAGCCACCGCAGCTCCAGGTATATCTCAGAGTACACACAGATATTTCAGATAGGGCAATATCCTAACCATCTAGTATAAAACTGAACTCTTAAGGCTAAGTTACACTTTGCCTTAGTTCGACATCATGGCAAATCACTGTTTGTACCAACACTGTTAGGACCCCAACCAGGATTTGAGAATCTAAACATAAAACAGACAAATCAGAGTTTAAAGTGGTTTGCCTGCTTTCATATTCTATCCTCTCAGTACTAATTTTCATAAATTCATTCAGAGATCTGAGGACTCAACTGGTTTCAAAGACACAGAGCTGAAGGAACCAACTAGGGCTGGGGCAAGACCTGACATACGACATGGGACAGATGCAATATGTACACCTGTGGCCAAGTAAGAGAAGTTGGAAAGCTGGAAGGGTGAGCTAGAGGTATAAAGTTTCAATCCTGCTGTATCTTTAATAAAAGTAGAGAAGACAAATTCTGGTTAGCTGCATCTTCTGCTATCACTCAGCTGTATTGTCTACAATCACTATATAATCTAAGGCAGGTGTTAATCATACCACCCGTCCAGGGCTTTTATCCAGCCCGTGCTTGCAACTGTGCAAGGGAGGGAACAGGAAGCTGCTTGGGGGAGTGAGCAGGTGGAGCCACTCCGACTGTGGCTTCAGCTTGGTGGAATAACCTTCTCTGTAGCAGCTCATTTTCACAGCAACCTCATTGGTAAGTCGGGGGCTGCTGCCACTGCAATCACTCTGGCCTCAGCCTCCCCTTCCTTCCTTCCTTCCTATGGCACATGCCAACGCAGCTCTTTTCCCTACCCATGCTGGACAAGCCTTGCCTTCCTTGCCACCAGCACCCAGCACCATCCTTCCTCACACCTCAACCAGTGACCTCATCTCCAACCGCCCAAGCAGGGCGCTGCCTGTGAGGCCAGATCTTTGCTAGTGCCCCAGCCAAGCACTGCAACAGGTAGCCAAAGCAAAGATCATACTTGTTGAGCTCGATCACCCACCTACCCGCCCCCAGCACCAAGAATACAGAGCATCCCTTGCCCCAGACAGAGAGTTCCTGTCTATACCTTGTGGCTAATAGCCACTAATGGATCTCTGCTCCAGATATTTATCCAATTCCCTCTTGAAGCTGTCCATGCTTGTAGCCGCCGCCACCTCCTGTGGCAGTGAATTCCATGTGTTCATCACTCTTTGGGTAAAGAAGGACTTCCTTTTATCCGTTCTAACCTGACTGCTCAGCAATTTCATTGAGTGCCCAGAGTTCTTGTATTGTGGGAAAGGGAGAAAAGTACCTCTTTCTCAGCCTGCTCTGTCCCATGCATAATCTTATAAACCTCAATCATGTTGCCCTTCAGCCCTCATTTCTCCAAGCTAAAGAGCCCCAAGCGCTTCAACCTTTCTTCATAGGGAAAGTGTTCCAACCCCTTTTATCATTCAAGTTGCCCTTTTCTGTACATACAGCCTGACATCAAGGGAAGTATGGCAAGCTGGAGAGAAAGAGAGAAAGAGAGAGAGAGAATAAAAGAGAGAGAGAGAAAGACAGAAAAAGAGAGAGAGAGAGAGATGGGGAGCAAGGAAGGAAGGAAAAGAAAGAGGGAGGGAGGGAAAAGGCAAAAAACTTTGGGAAAGAAGAAAAGAAAGGGGGGAAAGAGATGGGGTGGAAGGGAAAGATGGCAAAGAATGGGAAAGAGAGAGAGAGATAGGGAGGAAGGAAGGAAGAGAGGGAGGGAGGGAAAGAAGAAAGCAGGCGGGCAGAGAAAGGCGGCGAGCAGGCAGAGAAAGGCAGGGGGTGGGGTGGGGACGACTCCAGAGGACTTTCTCTGCTCACGCGCCTGGCGCACGGGCAGAGAAAGGTGGGGGGCATTCATGAAAACTGAATCTGAGAAAGGTGGTGGTGGTGGCGGCGGCAGGTGGGTGGGGCTCTCTGGAGGTCTTTTTCTGCCTAGGCGCCTTGGCATGCAAGCAGAGAAAAGCGGAGGGCAGGTGGGGGCGTTCCATAGATCTGTGCTGGGCGACGGTGAGCGTGCCCACAGACAGGGCTCTGCGTGCCCTCTCTGGCACACGTGCCATAGGTTCGCCAACACTGGTCTACATGCTTGTTCACTTTCTTAAAGAGCTCTAGAAGGTTGGTGAGGCAGGACTTCCCTTTGTCCTCCCCAGGCCCCACCTCCAAATCTCCAGGCATTTCCCAACCTGGGTCTGGCAACCCAGGCCCTTCATCCCCCACCATTGGCCAGGGGGACCTGGCTACCCCACCACCAGGTAGACAGACACCGAGTATCATCAGGGCTGTCACAGTTATAAGGTGGAGAATATAGTAGGGAGCAGTGGCGCAGGTGGTAAAACGCCTGCTGTAATAACAATGAACAGCCACTATGGCTGTTCGAGACCCACCACGGCCGGGGTGAACTCCCGGCCCTAGTCCCAGCTCCCACCCACCCAGTGGTTCGAAAGCAGTAACAACAGCGAGTAGACAAATGGGTACCTGCCCTAGGTAGCAGGGGGCACCCTCCTCTGTTGCGAGGTGTGGTGGGAGCATCGGTGGCGGCAGAGCGACGAGCGGCAGCAGCAAGATCGGCGGGGCGAGCCCTGGTGGCCAGCAAGTGCAACATCAAGTGGTGGAACGGATGACGGCAGAGGTGGAGATAGAAGGCGCGGTGACGTGGAGGCGCAGGCACGGCAGAGCCGAAATGGACATTAGCCAGAGCCATGCTGATGTGAACCGCGCACCAGATGGGCCCGCCAAAAGAAAGCCACCAAAATGGAAGACCTATCCCTGGCCGCCAGGACGGAAGTACCGACCCCGAAGACCACCGGAAGAAGAAGGAGCCGAGCCAGAGAACAGCAAGCCCCACCACCTGGGTCCCGGTAGGCAGCCCCACCCCTGTACCATGTGGCCGTAGATAGGGAAAGTAGACTTAGACTTCTATCTAAACCACCCAGAGACCCTTCGGGGTCAGGGCGGTATATAAGCCGAATGTATAAAATATAAAAATAAAATAACAGCATCTGTAAACCTAGGACATGATCCACTTGCAGATGTTTTGGATATTCCTCTAGTTGTGATTCTTAATCTCACATTTTGTGTTATATATTCAACTGTAGGAGCAGTGCTTTTTATCCGAACAGTTCTTTGAAAGGACAAAAAGGCCCCAAGGTCTATAATCTTCTCTAACTTAAATGTAGGTGCCACGGGGTCAAACAATTCAGTTAAAATGAATACCTGCTCTCATACATGAAAACAGACAACAACAAGTGCTGTAATTTTGTGTGCAGCCATCATTTTCCCATACTTGCCTAACAATGCAGTCCTAAACACAGTCACACCCTTCTAAACCAATTAAAGTAAATGAGTTTAAGAAGGGTGTAGCTCTTTTTTAGGATTGCACTGTAAACTGATGGTTTTAAGCATACGTGACTCCAGGCTGGGTTGTGGCCGATACGCCTCTGACCCATTATTTCTCTGGATTAGCAAATCGTATTGTTACCATTTCCAGGGGTTAATTGTTTTCAGTTCTCTTTTCCACAACAGTAGTAATTATTCTCAAAGCAATTTCAGGACTTCCCTCTGGCTAATTTCTCCCTTCCTTCACTTCTTTCCAGGTGCTGCAATCCCATGTTTCCTTGCAGAAAGAGAACGTAGCTGAAGCATACACTACATGGGATCAAAATGTGTGTAATGGTGGTCCAGATAGAAGTATGGTTGCCAACCTCCAGGTGGTGGCTGGAGTTCTCCTGGTATTACAAGTGAAATCTAGGAGACAAAGTTCAGTTCACATGGGGGAAATGGCTGCTTTGGAAGGGGGGCTCAGTGGCATTTATTTATTAGATTTTTTTAGCCACCACTGAAAGGGTCTCGTGGCGACTTACAACATTAAAACCAATAATGTAAAAACATGAAAACAATTAACAAATACAAAATACTAACATTAAAATATTAAAATATTAAAACATCAAAATATTAAAACATGTGGCTATCACCATACCACTATTAAAACAGCCCAAACGTGTGGTTACCCTCCCGAGTCCAACCTAAATCAGCTTTGCATGCTCTGTGGAAACGAAGCGAGTCTGACAGGGCGCGGGTGTCATCCGAGAGGGCATTCCACAGGGGAGGGGCCACAACTTAGGAGGCCCTTCCCCTGGCGACAGCTAAGCAAGACATCCTGGGGCCAGGCACCTGCAAGAGGCTCTTAGATTATGACCGAAGGGAGGGTGGGGGGCTGTAATGGGAGAGGGGGGTCCCATAGGTATGAGGGTCCCAGACCCTTGAGGGCTTTGAAGGTTAACACCAACACCTTGAATTGGATCCAGAGTCTAATTGGTAGCCAGTGCAGCTGCCGCAGAACTGGAGTAATATGAGCTGACCATGATGTTCTAGTCAGCAACCTGGCAACTGCATTCTGGACCACCTGCAGTCTCCAAAGCATTTTCAAGGGTAGCCCTATGTAGAGCAAATTGCAGCAGTCCAATCTGGAGGTGAACGTTGCATGGATCAATGTGGCGAGGTCTGACCCACACAAATAAGGAACCAGCTAGCTGGCCTGACACGGGGGGGGGAGGGAATGCTGACCGCACTACCATGGAACTTGTTTAGCCAGTGACAGCACAGGATCCCACCACACCCAGAGTCTCCTTACAGAGCAGGCCTGTCGCCAGAAATTTCTGGCTGGTGGGGCAGGGGAGCAGGGGCTGGGAGGCTGGGCTGGGGAGCAGGGAACTTAATGAGATGACCCAACAGTATCTGGGGTGGGGGGCAGTGAAGGAAAAAGATTCTCTCTCTCAGGGGTGGAATCTGCATTGGTATTTTCCACTGCTTCGGCTACACTCTCGCTCCGTCTCAAATGTTAGGTTTCATTCTCCTACTGCACTGTTATAATTTCTGCTGTCTCTCCTTTGTGATTGTGGCTTCTCTCCGCCTCAACTGGATGTGGTTAAAAGCACTCTAAGCCCCCCACCCAGTGCTAATCAGAGGCTTATCTGCTCTGTTTACCTTCTGACAGCACATATAAGGCCCCGGGCACACGGGCCAGATATCGCCGGGGTGGGGGGAGGTGTGGCTAATTGCCCTGGTGCAGTTTCATCAGCGAATATGCGATCAGAAGCGCCGGCGGCACAGCACGGGTCCTTCCCTTGGCGCAAGCGGGTAAATGAGGGACCGAAGGGGAATGCCGCGCACCGGCACGATCACACCACGGGCGTCTGGAGGCAGTCCGTAGCAAATGTTTACTAGTACCTTGGAGGTACTAGTTTTTAAATGCGCATTGCTGGCGGTAAGCCACGGGTGCGCTCCACTTCCCAGATGTTGGGGTGTGATCGCGCCCGGATAATCCGCCCACCTTCCGTGCCTCTCCTGCGGCAACTTTGCCGTGTGACCGGGGCCTAAGAAACTTTTCCCTTGCTTGATAATCTAAGAGTGAATGATTTTATCTTGTTTTGTGATTTTTATATTGCCTGAAAAGTTAGAGAAAGACCCCTTACATACATTCTGCAAACTAAACACCCAGTCTTTACAGTTTTTTGGCTATTTTTGCTTTCTTGTTTAAACCAAAAGCTGGGCAAAACTGAAAGCTTGTTGGCTTGTTGCCTTAAGTAATTTATTGCCTTGTGTAAAGCGAATGGATGCCGGCGTGGCGTGCTAGAGAAGAGAGTACCACTTAAAAAAAGCATCACACCAGTATAAAGAAAGGCGGCGTCAAGACTGCTTTAAAAACAAAATGCAGATTCGGCCTTTCTCTTTCCTTTCCCAGCCTCCCTGCGCCACTTGTGGTCAGTTTCACTCCCCTCCCATCAGCTCTTAGGTTTAACAGATGTTCCTCCTTAAGGTCATTGAGAAAACAGCCCTGGGAGAGAGATAAATTCATTATCTGTCTCAAAGAGCCACTTAATATTTCGTGGCATTATTCTATGAACCACAAGGGACAAGGATCCAAGGAGCAAATAGTTGGCTTCACAGCTGTCAGGATCCTGTCAACATCCTCAAGGGTGAGCAGGCCAAAAGAATTCAGAAAAGGGGAGGCCCCCATCCCACAAGGGGAGGCCCCCATCCCACAGAGAACATAAAAGAAGCTCATGTTGGATCAGGCCAAATGTCAGGTTCAATAGAGCAGTTGCAGTCCACAATGATTCATAAGAATAGATTGCTTTATTACAAGTCACTATTGATACACTTTTGTTACTGTCCATGGGGTTTTCTTGGCACGTTCCTGGGATCCCAGATCACCGCAGACTGTGACAGCAGCCGTGAAATTAAAAGATGCCTGCTCCTTGGGAGGAAAGCGATGGCGAACCTAAACAGCATGATAAAAAGTAGAGACATCTCCCTGCCAACAAAAGTCCGCATGGTCAAAGCAATGGTATTCCCAGTAGTCATGTATG
>NW_015161481.1:73196-77715 GCF_001447785.1 Gekko japonicus | reverse complement strand
TACAGCAGGCAGGTTACACAGAACATACCCAGAGTACAAATGGCAGTTTACTGACACCAATGTATACAGAGAGAGACTTCTCAGCCAGGAACAAAATAGAAAGCAAGCTGAGAGAAAAGACGCTGAAAAACAGTATATTAAAGTGACAATGTTTCAAATAGATATTAATTGCAAAACATGTACAAAAATATGGTGAAAATACAAGGCAATATAAACACAATACAACACGACGAAGATTCTAAATTCTCTTGTTAGCCGCCCTGCGCCCATATGGAAGGGCGGAATATAAGTCAAATAAATAAATAAATAATAAATACTTGGTTTCGTTCAAACTGCTTCTTCAGGAATATAATACATCGTGATGTTTAAAGCCCTATATGGCCAGGGTCCGACCTACCTGAGGGACTGCCTTTCCCCACATATACCGCCAAGAGCACTTCGGTCGGGGACACAACCACCTGTTGATTCCAGGCCCCTGGGAGGCAAAGCTTGCTTCAACCAGGGCCAGATCCTTCTCAGTGGCAGCCCCCGCCTGGTGGAACGAGCTCCCGGAGGAGATCAGGGCCCTGCGGGACCTTATGCAGTTCCACAGGGCCTGCAAGACGTAGCTCTTCCGCCAGGCTTTTATATAGGGGCCGCCACCTCTGCCACCTCTATTACTACCATCACTGGAACAACAGGGTTGGGAGTGGTCCCCGGAAGAACTGCCATAATTCTGCATGGCACTGATGCTGCTGGACTAGCTTGGACCATCGACAGGACAATTTCACCCTAATGAAATGATCGATACCATCTTCAGAGACCATCATGTTGTATGGAGCACTTTATTTGTTTTTTGTTGTGACTTAATAGCTTTTAATGTTTTACACTGTTCTTATGTATGGGCTTGTGCCCCCGTGTAAGCCGCCCTAAGCCCGTTACACTGTTCTTATGTATGGGCTTGTGCCCCCGTGTAAGCCGCCCTAAGCCCGTTCGCTGGGAGGGCGGGGTAAAAATGCAATAAATAAATAATAATAAATGTTCTGTGTCTTCTTCTTATGGTAGTACATCAATGTCATAATATTCAATGCAAGTTCAAAATAATCAACAGAACAATAATCTTCTTAGTAGGGCACCAGTCAAAATTTTTTGGACATGATATGTATATTCTTACCATCACTGGAATGCCTCCATTCCAGCTATTGTAGAATATACAAGTGCACTGAAAGTGGATTGAAAGTGGATTATTTAGTTTGTGGACTGCAGCCAAAGGCTGGGGAGTCGGTCTCCACCAGGTTCTCCTGAACCAGCGGAGCGTAGAAGGAAGGAGCACTTGACAGCTTTAGAGAGAAGACCGAGCACTTCCTTAATGACACAGCAGCCATCAGTGTTGGTTCCCGGAGTGGTGTCTTTACAGGATCAGGATTGCCAGGCTAATAGGACGCAGCAAGGACCTACACCTGGAGGATGAGGAATCCACTGGGAAGAAGCGGCACCTGGGCTTTGGGGGATAAGTCAGCAAAAGGAGGCAGTTAAAAGGAACACGCTGAGCAATGCTTGGTGTGGAAGCAACTTTGCTCGCCACACCCCTCTGTGAGCTGACCTGCTTTACAAACAGAGTGTTACCCTCCCTTGCAACTTGTCCTGGTTAACCTGTGCATTTACAGCTAGAGACCCAGACCTTGTATCCTTCCTCGGTTTCTAAGCCTTGCACCCTGACTTCTGGATCCTCCTTTCCCCCAACTTTTGGACTGAACCTTCGGCTCTCTCATTCTGGACTGGTTTGTAAACTGTAGTGTATCCAGTCCTGACAAGTCCAGACAAGTCCAGACATGTCCAGGGACAACCGTCTAGCTTCGCTCCAAGAGACAATGGACTATGCGGATCCTAGCCCGCTCCAATCAGGAGGCTAGGTTCCTGGCTGAGAAGCCAATGGGACTCTCGGCCACTGTAAATAACCTATTGGGAAGTAAGGGTGTGTTTTGGGTGGCGGTTTCTGGGGGAATATAAGCCGGCCTGCAAGCCGGCCAAAGTTGTCTTGTTCCTGATCGAATAAAGTACGCTTTGCTGAAATCACTCTCCGTCTGCGTACTTTTCATAGACCATGCTCTTGTACTCTGTTTTACTTGTCACAGTTGCATTTGTGCATCCCGGAAACCCCGGGTAGAGTAAAAACGCCAGGGTCTGCTCTGAACATGACACTCTGAGGAGGATGGCCACGCCACGCCCCCGTCCCTCAGTTTGATGTTGATGAAGGATCGAGTATCCTGAGGGAGTGAGCTGGGTGAAGGGAACTACTTCTTCCCCACCCACCAAGGTCTCCTTCAAGCATGCAAGAACAAAGCATCCCTGCAGGACAGTCTGGAGAATTGTGCTCTTACTTCTTACTGACCTGGCATTACACATCATCAAGGTCGTAGAGAGGGGAATTAACTGGGCCTGCGCACTGTCATTTTTGGGGCTGGAATGGAGATTTGAAGGGGCCCAAGCATATCTGTATCTCATCTCCCTTTGTGAAACAAATTTCTTCCCACCACCACATCTCGCTCCTCCAAATCTCACAGGAATAGCCCGGCAGACAGGTAGAACCTGGCAACCCTCTGCTCAGCATGGAATTTAGTATTCCAAAAAGGGATATATATCCATTAAATTGGTGGATGTTCAGACAAAACATACGAGGCTGGAGGACTAAACGTGAGAAACCCCTCCCACTATCAGGCAGGGAAGCGCTGGAAGGGCTCCCATGATCCTCCAGTGCTTCTTCCGGAAGTGTCTGGCCAGCTGTTGCTTGCCTCGTACCCGACTGAGGCCCCTCCCCTCCCCAAACCCCGCCCTCCTCAGGTTCCACCCACAAAATCTCCAGGTATTGCCCAGCCTGAAGCTGGCAGCCGTAGATAGCAGTCATGCAGTCAGCATGGCAAGGTGGTTTCCATGGAGTCCAAACACTTCCAGAGGCTCCTGGGTCTGCCGCAAACACATCCAGCTTTTAAACTCTGCTGATATCACCCTTCAGGGAATGGATGTGTACAAGATCCACTTTGCTGTTTGGCTAGAGGGCTAAAACTATACTGGGGAGGAGGAGAAGAAGAGTTGGATTTATACCCTGGCCCTTCACTTGGAGTCCCTTCCCTTCCTCTCCCCTCAACAGACACCCTGTGAGGTAGGTGGTGCTGAGAGAGCTCTGAGAGAACTGCTCTTGAGAGAACTGTGACTGGCCCAAGGTCCCCCAGCAGGATTCACGTGGAGGAAGAGTGGGGAACCAAACCGGGTTCTCCAGATTACAGTCTGCCACTCTTAACCACTACACCAAACTTGCCACTTTCTTGGGTTTTAAAATAGCACATCTGGAAGGCACCCATCCTAATCACATGCCGCAAGACTGACCCTCATGGTCCTCTTCCCTGATTGCCTGAGGCCGTCCGTGGCAGCACAACTTGCCAAGAGCAGGTACCAGGGCTCTTTTTGTAGAAAAAGCCCAGCAGGAACTCATTAGCATAATAGGCCACACCCAACAGCAGGAACTCATTAGCATATTAGTCCTCACCCCTGACAGCACAGCTCATTGGCATATTAGGCCGCACCCACATGTTACCAGAAGTGTGGTTATCCAGCCACACCCACCTTTTGCTTGTTATTCTGTTTACCTTGTTTGTTGTCAAGACCCAGGGCTTTTTTTGTAGCAGGAACTTTGCATGTTAGGCCACACACCCCTAATGTAGCCAATCCTAATGAGTTTCTGCTGTTGGGTGTGGCCTATTATGCTAATGAGTTCCTGCTGGGCGTGGCCAACTCGGGAGCCAGCCGGAACTCCGTTCCTGTGCGTTCCTGCCCCAAAATAGCCCTGGCAGGTACAATGAAGAAAATGTCTGCACAACAAAATAGTGCTAGATTGCTTCTGGAAGTCCGCTAAGCCACTCACTGCTGGGGAAAGCAAAATTCCTTTTGCCTGGCTGCAGTCCATGGTAGAGTTAGGCAAGCGGTGAGACCAATGGGCAATTTGCACTTTGTCAGCTGCCCGGAGCAGCAGGATTAATAAACCAACTGGTGCCAAATTGTGTAAGCTATGCAGCCATGTGCCTGGAGACAGGACAACATCTGCTTGGGACCAGAGCCTGGCTATCAACTTTAGAATTTTGGTTGCAGAACAAAATCCAATAGCTGTGTTCACCTCCTATTGTCAGACACATTTACATCCAGCTGGACAAATTCAGTTCTGAAAAAAATACCATCAATTGGCATCTCCCTGGACTCCCTGCTTTTGTCAGGTGAATCCCAAATTTTTAGGTCCTTGAAACAGAGAATGTTAAGTCCGGCGCTTAACAATAAGTCAGAGAGTGATTTCAGCAAAAACTCAGGTTTATTCAGCTCGATAATCAACTTCTCCAACACGGTACAACTCCTCATAGCCCGAACAGCTTTCCATTGCAGCTGCTCGGTATTTAAACATTCCGGGCTAATGTAGCCACACCTACTATACAAGTACCAACCTATCAGGTTGTTCGCATAATAGCCCAATCACAAACGTTCCCACCACAGACAG
>NW_015161481.1:55482-72575 GCF_001447785.1 Gekko japonicus | reverse complement strand
CCCCTCGCTGCTCGCCGCTTCCCTTTCAAGCAGCGGCAGCGGCAGCCTCGGTTGCCAAGTGTTCCGTGCGCATGCGCACGGAACGGTCTTGCACTTTTGGGGGGATTTAAACATCCCCCTGAATTTTTTTTCAAGGTTTAGCATTTTTGTGCACACGTGGGGACTGGCCCACGTGTGCACAAACCTCCCCCTCCCCCCCAAGTGCCCCCGGAGCGCTGATTTAGCGATCCGCACTCACGGGGGCAACTTGGCTATTAGATATATAGATTCAGGGTGTTCTAATCAGCCCCCTCCTGCACAATAAGCACAGTCTACCTGAAGAGAGACTTATATCTTTCCTTTTATCAGATCTTCGCCCTCACATTACCTTCTCTGCAGCGCGATTTCTTTCTGTCGCTATGAGGGTAAGAGAGCATAAGGTCAAAGCCCCGGTGGATTGACTGTTTATATTTACATAACTTTAGTATGCACTTTAAAATGTGATCCATGCTGTATTTTATCTATGCCAATAAAGGTTGACTGACTGACTGACTGAATAAACCAACTGGCCTGTTTGAGCCCCTGGCTCTGGTCTCTTGCACTTTCCTTCATTTTGATCGAATAGCAGCCGCCACTCTTACAAGAGGAGCACGTTGTGTGCCGGGGAGGGCGGGCTAGAAATTCAATAAAACAAATAAAAACTGCAGTTCTCTCGTGTACTCTGTTCGTTTGGCCCTGAGTGTGGGGGTGGCTGTTGTTGTCGCCTTCTCCTTTCCCTGGCTTGGGGGGGGGGCCTGCCTCGTTCACACTTGCTTGGGCAAGGCTGTCCTGGGCAAGGCAGGCAGGCAGGAAGGGGAAGCCAAGTTCCCTGGACTCAGCGCCTGCTGCTAATGAGGATTTGGAAGGCTTACGGCAGATGGATTACTGCCTGGGATCTCAGCCCAGCTCAGACATTGGAATCTGTACTCTGTTTGCATTCTCCAGTCCCCAGCCTGCAAATTCAGGAGAGAGATGATGAATTAAAGCACTTTTAATGCCTACCTACACAAGAGGAGAGACTCTCAAGATAGGGGGAGGAAACGGCTGTGTGTTCCTCTGTCTGTTCTTTATCCTGCCTTTCCTTCAAGGAGAATTCATGGCTCTGCCCTCCTCCATTTTATCCTCAAAACAAGCCCACAAGTTAGACTGGGGTGGGGTGCCAACTCTGGGTTGGGAAATTCCTGGAGATTTGGGGGTGGAACCTGGGGAGTACAATGCCATGCAGCCCATACTCCAAAGCAGCCATTTTCTCCCGGGAAATTGATCTCTGTTACCTGGAGATTGGTTGTCATTCCAGGAGGTTGGCAAACCTAGACTGGGGCGGGACAGTGAGATTTGTGGCAAAGTGGGGACTTGAACCTGGTTCTTCCCCATCCTGGGGGCTGCGGTGGCTCAGAGGTTAAGACACTGAGCTGCAGACTGGAAGGTCGGTAGTTCGGCAGTTTGAGACCCGAATGCCATGAGACGGGGTGAGCTCCCGTCTCTGGCCTCAGCTCCTGCCAACCTAGCAGTTCGAAAGCAAGAAACTGCAAGTAGACAAATAGGTGGGAAGGTAACAGCATTACTTTGGTGGGAAGGTAACAGCGTTCCGTGTGCCTTGGCGACTAGTCATGCCGGCCACATGACCACAGAAACGTCTTCGGACAGCGCTGGCTCTTCAGCTTGGAAACGGGGATGAGCACCTCAACTCTAGAGTCGGATTCGACTGGCTTTCGAGCAAGGGAAACCTTTACCTTTACCTTCCCCATCCTAATCTGATACTCTTGCTGTTATAGCACACTGTCTCCCCTCATGATCACACAAAGCTGCCTTATACTGAATCAAATCTTTGGTCCATCAAAGTTGGTACTGTCTACTCAGACTGACAGTGCCACTCCAAGGCCGCAGGCAGAGGTCACCTAGAATCATAGAATCAAAGAGTTGGAAGGGACCTCCAGGGTCATCTGGTCCAACCCCCCGCACAAAGCAGGAAATTCACAAATGCCTTCCCCCCACACACCCCCAGTGACCCCCATTTCACGCCCAGAAGATGACAAAAAACCTCCAGGATCCCCAGCCAACCTAGCCTGGAGGAAAATTGCTCCCTGACCCCAGAGTGGCCCCACATTTCCCTGGGCGTGTAAGAAAGAGCCACAAGAACTAAGCCTCCCTCTCATGATCTAAGTTCACAGAATCCGCATTGCTGTCAGATGGCCACCTAGCCTCTTTTTGAAAACCTCCAAAAGAAGCCCACCACCTCCCGAGGAAGCCTGTTCCACTGGGGAACCACTCTGACTGTCAGGAAGTTCTTCCTAATGTTAGCCGAAAACTCTTCTGATTTAATTTCAACCCGTTGGTTCTGGTCCAACCTTCTGGGGTGACAGAAAACAACTCCTTTAGATCCTTTAACTGGAGATGCCAGAGACTGAACCTGGGGCCTTCTGCATGTCAAGCAGATGCTCTGCCACCGAGCCACGGCCCCTCTCTACAGCTCTCCAGGGTCTCAGACGGAGGTCTTTCCCATCACCTCCTGCCTTGTCCTTTTTACTGGAGATGCCGGGGATTGAACCAGGGACCTTCTGCATGGCAAGCAGAGGCTCTGCCACCGAGCCACGGCCCCTCCCATGTGAGCTTAGTCCTGGAAATGTCCTCATGGAAGATACCAAGATTCTTATTTGTGTTTTGAGAATGGGAGAGACAGCAGGCATAAATGAATGAGCCCCGGAACAAACAAAGTGAAGACGTGGACTCGTAGGCTGCTTATTAACCTTTAGGGAGGTCCAGTCATCTGCACAACTGGGACACCAGTCCAGCACACCAGAACCACAAGGGATAGGCTATGACCACCAAGTGGGGTTGCTACCAGTTGCACTATCGTATTTCAGAAGCTGGCTAGTCTGATGTTTTGCTAACGGGGGAACAATAAACATTATAGTTGCCCTGTCGTCACTTATAGAACATCCCTTTCTTTGCCTCTGGCCATACGGAACTCGGGCTGACCTGCTTGTGGAGAGAAAAGCCTTTCAAAAGAAACATCCGCTGCTTCAGGAAGTTTCTGATGGTGATAGACTTGACAGACGATACTCTCAGGGACAATACAGCCACGTTATGTCTTCTCTGTGGGAGAGACCCATAATTCTCTGAGGACATGGTTTTGTGGAGAACTAGCCAGATCATTTACGTGCAATTATATTACTTCTATTTTATATCTGGTTTAAATTTTTTTGTTTATATCCTTTTATTATCACCATGATTAGTGAATGATAACATTTAGGGACCACAAGCATCTTTTTCCGGAGGAGAATGCAGGTACACTAGTTAAAATTAATGAAAGGACTCCTAATATGACTATAAGCCAACCACTTTTACCTGGGCAGACGATAGTGGGCTATATTGAAGACAGAGGGGCTTCTTCCCAATGAGACATTTTTGACATGAGTTGGGCTTTCCCAACCCAACTCTGAGTCTCCGTTATTTTGCTGTCAAGTAGCAGCTGAATTATCATGACCCCGCAGGGTTTTCAAAGAAAGAGACATATTCAGAGGTGGTCTGCCATTGCCTGCCTCTGTGACCTTTTTATTCCTTGGTGGCTGCCCATCCCAAAACTAACCAGGGACAACCCTGCTTAGCTTCTGAGATCTGACCAAGGGGTACTTTCACACATACTAAGTAATGCACTTTTAATCCACTTTCCATGCACTTTGCAACTGGATTTTACTGTGTGGAATGGCAAAATCCACTTGCAAACGGTCACCGAAGTGGATCCAAATTGTATTATTTAACATGTGTGAAAGTACCAAAGATCAGGCTAGCCTGAGCGATCCAGGTCAAGGCAGTCAAATGTTCCCTGTGGGAAAGTTCCTAAGCAGGCCAGGGCGGAGTTCAGACTGGGACCATGGCGTTGGAGGGGGGGGCAAAGGTACTTCAACCTTCCCCCCTTGCACCTACAAATTAGGCCCTGGCCTAACAGTCACAGTTAACCACAAGACTATTAGAGTTAGGGTGGGAGAGCCAACACTTGACTCATGCCAAAACATCTCATCTAACTTGAGACTAAAACTTCTAGGCATGCCTGCTTGCCGCAATTGCTGCACAGGTCAATCGGAGATGAAAGGCAATTTTCATGTCATTTTTGTTAATTTTAGTATGGTAAATAGCCCACCTCTCCAAAGATGACTATACAGAGATACCATGTGGTACATACCAGTGGTGTGTGGAAGTAGTATTTACAATTACTCAATGTGACATCGCCAGGCCCCGCCCCATGACATCACCGGAACTCACCCACAACATTACCAAGCCCTGCCCAATGAATCTCAGAATGTAGGATGACGGACGGGGACCTGGCAAAAAAAAAAACCCTCACAGCCTGGAATGCTTTCCTACTGACTATAACATTTCTGTACACAGGATACAGCTAAAGCAATAGCGTACTTCATACCACTTTTCAAGGAGTTTAATGATCACTTTTCTCCCCAAAGCTTTCTGGGAAGAGGAGGAGGAGGAGGAGATTGGATTTATGCACCTCCATTCACTACCCAAGGGAGTCTCAGAGTGGCTTACAATCTCCTTTCCCTTCCCCTCCCCAAAACAGACACCCTGTGAGGTGGGTGGGGCTGAGAGAGCTCTTGAGAGAACTGCTCTTTTAAGAACAGCTCTGAGAGAACTGTGACTGGCCCAAGGTTACACCAGCAGCTGCATGTGGAGAAGTGGGGAATCAAACCTGGTTCTCCCAGATTACAGTCTCCCCTCCTAACCACTACACCAAACTGGCAAAAGGAATTGTAGCAGGGAATTGAGAGGGGCTGCAACTCAGTGGTGGAGCATCTGTTTTACTCGCCTTCCGTAAGTAGCCTTTTGCCACTGTAAAAGTCTGGGAAAACAGGCTATAACAAATAAATACCTGGAATATCTTCAAGTACTTGAAGGGCCGTCATATAGAGGATGGGGCGGTGTTGTTTTCTGTCAGCCCAGAAGGTCAGACCAGAACCAACAGTCTGAAATTAAATCAGAAGAGATTTCGGCTAAACATTAGGAAGAACGTCCTGACAGGAACTTCCTGACAGAGCTGTTCCCCAGTGGAACAGGCTTCCTTGGGAGGGGGTGGGCTTCTCCCTCTTTGGAGGTTTTCAAGCAAAGGCTAGGTGGCCATCGGACAGGAATGCTGATTCTGTGAACTGAGGCAGATCATGAGAAAAGAGGGCAGGGAGGGTTGCCTCTGTGCTTAGTTTTCGTGGCCCTTTCTTACACGCCCAGGGAAATGCCGATCACCTCTTTGTGGTCAGGAAGCAATTTTTCTTCAGGCCGTTTTGGCTGGGGATCCTGGAGGTTTTTTGTCATCTTCTGGGCGTGAAACAGCAGTCACTGGGGTGGGGGGGGAGGTATTTGTGAATTTCCTGCTTTGTGCAGGGGGTTGGACTAGATGACCCCGGAGGTCCCTTCGAACTCTATGATTCTATGTATCCCTTGCCTTTCACAGAGTTCTCAAGGTGGCTAGGATAGAAAGAGATTGGAAGTGGATTCTCATTTATAGTATGGTCTTGAGATCAATTTGTGGCTGGAAAGAGCTGTCCCGATGTTTTTCTCTTGCTCCCTCTTGACTGAAAAATGTCATCGTTTTAATAAAAAAAATAAGTAAAAGGGGAAAACCAATCAATTGATCCATTTGATCCTGTTCCAGACACTCTACAAGAGGTGGCATTTAAAGCCCATCCATGGCTTCAGCCTCACAAAAGACATCCATTGGCTTCGACGTGGGGTTTCCCTTGCAAACTGTTTTTCTCCCCACAATATAGCGATTTGTTAGGTCTTTAGCAGAGCAAGCTCTTCTGGAGGAAAGGGGGGAAAGGACTTGGAAGTCAATTTTGCTTTTGCAAAAGTTCTAGGGATGGGCATTTTGGAAGATATTTATGAAAGTTTAGGCATGAGTCTGAAGTACAGAGAGCTGGATTGTTAAGTGTGCATTTATATTACGAGTATAGGGCTGTAGGGAATGGGCACAAACCACATTTTTGTGGTTTGGTGGCAAGGCGTGTGGCTGAACCATGAACCGAACCATGAACTGATGGGTCAGTTCATGAACTGGACCTGTTCGTATTGGTTTGTGAGCAATTTAAAGTTTCAGCCCCTGCTTTCTGTTCCCTGCAGCTTTTTGCGGGGAGCAGAAAGCAGGGGTTTAAATGGCTCCCAGCCATTTAAATGAAAAGGCTGAGCAGTGGGGAGCTCCCAGCCATTTCCCTCCCTGCTTTCTGTTCACTGTGAAAAGCTGTGGCCAGTAGAAAGCAGGGGGTGAAAGGCCTCCCAGCCATTTCACCTCCTGCTTTTTGCTTGCTGCCAAAAGCCACAGGGAGCAGAAAGCTGGGGATGAAATGGCTGGAAGCCATTTAAACCCCTGCTTTCTGTTCACAACAGGGAGGAAAAACAGCTGGTTTTTGTGAAGAGCAGAAAGCAGGGGTTTAATGGCTCTTCATGCACTGCCACAAATTGCTATGAACTTCAAAATTCGTGGAAGTCTGTGGCAACTCTTCAGTTCATGAACATCACTAGCAGTTCATGGGCAAATATTGAATGTACACAGAGACATCTAAGTACTAAGTCTCCACTCAAAAATGTCCACTCCCCCTTTAATTATGTGCCTTTTAACAAGTGAAGGCAGCAGCTGACAGGTGTGTGGGGGCGGTGGCAGCTGTGAGAAAGCAGCCTCATCATACAAAGAGACACAACTGAACAGTTTTGAGAACACTCCCTGATTGCTACCAACCAGCATGACGTGAGCCAAACCAGTGAAGCAACTGAGCATAACTATTAAATCTACCTTTAAAACATTTCTTGAGAAAACACTCTGTCTGACACACACATTTGTATTGTATTTATCTAGTGTCTCCAGCCATCCCAATTACAGGTAACACCCCAAATTGTACTTTTAATCATCCTTACATGTTTTATTTTCTAAGAGCCCTTGAAAGAAACTTCTTGACATACAATAAGCTAAATTTAGTCATCCCTGTCAGCAAATCGTCAGTGGTGTCCTCCCTGGCTTTGGTCCCTTCCTTATTGTAACTTTTGCTCACTACGACATGTGCAATCCCGCACACTTTCCGTTGTCTGGGATGAGAAGTTCGATGCCTCATGTCAGCCTTGTGCACTCTAGTGGGGCACAGAGCAACCATGAATGCCGATGAGCAACCATGAAACTCTGGGCCACGGAACAAGGCAACACCCCTGTCACTATAGTCTGCTCCCTGCCAATGAGCTCTTGGGACTTGTTAACTGTTGTCAATGAAGTTTCATCATGGCTTTGTTATTGGCTGGTCCCATTTTCCTCCCAGGGCTCCACCCAACGATTCAGTACGACAGGTTCTGTGAGCTGGAGGAAACCAGGAGTCTTTAGTGGCAATTAAAATTCCAGAAGTTGATGAGAAGTTAAGGCAGGCATCTTTGCCTCCTGCAGCAGCAATAGATGCTCATTCAAAAAACGTACAAAGTGCATCTCATGTCCAGCTGGGCTTGTCTGCCATTCAATGATGCCTCTGGGACATTCCTGAACCATTCAATATTGCAGACAGAAAATGTCAAACCTCGCGGAGGGATGGAATGCTATGGCAGCGCTGCTTGTTGCACAAACCTTGGTTGGTTCTGCATTGGCTTTCCCCTCCGTTGCTTTACCAATCCCACGCTGGGACAGAAAAGGTGCAGCTCAAAACCACATCCAGATACCTCCTGGGGCAAGGCCATACTGACTGCAAAGTCACCCCTGAATGGCCATAAATCTATGTAGAAGGTACCATAAAACCCGATGATCAAAGAAAGTGAAAGCCGCAGGCAGTTTGGAGGCTACCATAAAATCCAATGATCAAAGAAAGTGACACCAGCATGCAATGCAGAGGGGAATTTCTGTTCCAACGTGGGTTTCGTGAACAACGGAAGGAAAAGCTAAAAAAGCTAATCAGGATCGCCCTTTGTCTGCAGTAGAAACAGCAATGCGAGGTACGCGTTGCAAGGGTTCAAATGAGAGGAAACTGCAGCAGACAGAAATCAGTGCCACAGGTTCACCAATGTGGTGACCACAGCTTCTGATTCTCAGTGTCAAAAATAAAAGCAATACAGCTTCTCTAGGAATGGGCAAATGTCTCGATCAGAATAAAGGAAATCAATGCCCCTTGCGGATTATATTCTGTTTATGCATTCTTGCTTTGCATAGATGTTCTCAATCGTTTCAGATCTGAACTGTGACGTTTTTTAGATGGGTACATTAATAGGGTTGCCAGGTCCTCTTGGCCACTGGTGGGGAGGAGGGGGTAGGGTGGCCAGATCCAGGTTGGGAACCTCCTAGAGATGTGGGGGTGGAGCCAGCCTGTGGAGGACAGGGGGCCCTCAGTGCCGGGGTACAAGCCCAGTCATAGAAGTGTGATACTTAGTGCAGTGGAAAAAACTCCCAAGAAGTATATCACAAAAGGTAAACATTTACATTTATTCAATTTGCTGCTGCCTTTTCGGAGCTGGACAAACGGGAGGTGGAGGTGGCGGGGGGTTTGGTGCTGGGGAACAACGGGTGTTGGTATAAGGACACAAAACTTTTTGTTCCGAAACTGTTGCGGGGGGAGGTTATGGGACTGGTGCATGGATCTGGCCACACAGGTTTTGTGAAATCGCTACACCTCCTACAATGCACCTTCTGGTGGCCACACATGCGCAAGGATTTATCCTTGTATGTACAAACGTGCATCATGTGTAAACCCCGAAAGGGGAAACCCCCCGGATTACTGAAGCCATTGCCAATGCCAAATAGACCGTGGGAGGTAATCGCCATGGATTTCATCACAGATTTACCCCCCAGCAAATCCATGATGGTGATCTGGGTGGTCGTGGATTTATTCTCCAAGCAGGCTCATTTCATTCCTTTCCCCAGTGTGCCGACAGCATGGACGTTGGCCAAAGCATTCCCCAAACACGTGGTCAGGCTCCACATGCTACCTACCAAAATAATAACGGACAGGGCCCCCCAATTTATTTTGAAGTTTTGGGGGGAGCTCATGGAAGTTATGGGCAAAGAACAGGGCCTGAGCAGTGCTTAATATCCAGAAACTGATGGCCAATCAGAACGGGTTAATCAAACACTTGAACAATATTTAAGATGCTTTACCAACTACCAACAAAATGATTGGGTGGACCTACTGACTCTTGCTGAATTCTGTTATAAAAATGCCTACCATGCCTCCACAGGGATGTCACCGTTCAAAGCTGCTTTTGGTTATGACAGCCCCCCAATTCCCTTTCTGACTTCAACTCTAGGTGGGGAGGCATCAGAATAGAGTTCTACATTGAGGGAGGCGTGGCCAAATATTTGCGAAGCTTTAGACATGGCCAAAGCCGCATACAAACATCAGGCTGACAAGAAAAGGGTGGAGGGTTGGGTTCTGTAGCCTGGGGACTCTATATAGGTCTACAAAAATCTACGTCTTTCTCAGTCGTGTCGAACGTTGGTGTGGAGATACATTGGGCCGTTTAGAGTTGTAAGGTTGATTAATGATGTCACGGTTGAATTGGACTTGCCTAAGAACTTAAAGAATGTCCATCCAATTTTCCATTTCAGCTTATTGAAGCCCTGTCCAGCGTCTAATCCATGGCACCCAAAACTGACTGTGCCCCCCCCATCCTGGGGGAGGGGGAGGAACACTACGAAATATCCGACATTCTGGACTCTAAAGTAAAACGTGGACAATTGTTTTATCTGGTGGACTGGGTACACTGGGGTCCTCAGCAGTGACACACACAAGCAAACCTCCGAAGAGGGCCACTGAGGCCAGGCTCCTCTTCCACCCCACCTCAGCAGTGAGGGGAGGGGAATATGCCTTCCTCAGGCTGCTGGGCCCACAGGCGAACCTCCGAAGAGGGCCACTGAGGCCAGGCTCCTTTTCCACCCCTCCTCACCGGGGAGGGGGAAGCCTTTGAAGAGAGCTCTTCAGCTCTTTCCATATGTGCCTTCAGGGGAAAGTGGTGACAGCAAGAGCAGGTAGCTGTGCTGTGTGAACCCCTAGGCAGCCCAGGCACAGAGAATCAAAAACTAGACAGGCTTTGGTGTAATTACAATAAGCAAAATAGGGCTCACCAAAGAAAATTACTCTTCTATATCTTTAACACACTTGGCTGTATTATTGTACCAATTTTCCTTATAACATATTTCATGAACATAAGCAAAGCCAGTAAATGATAATATGAGTACAATACAAAACAGCAAGAAAAATAGTGCGACAGTCCAGTTTTTCTTAAGGCACAGAGAATGGCTGTTTAACAGCACCATTTTTAGTCATAATGACACAGTGGAAATCCACAAAACATTTCTTCTTTAGATGTGTTCTATCATTCACTGGAATAAAAACTGTTAAGAGAAAAAAGTCTCCTCGACCTCAAAACTGAGGTGAGCGAAAAACACAGAGAACAGCAGTGGAGATCTTCTCTCCGCGAGGGAGTAGCGCCCCCCCCTCCTGGTCATGTGAGTGTTTTGCTGGGGAAGTGCCAGAGGGAGGAGGGGCGCTCCTAATCTATTAGAAAGCTTGGAGATCTTTTCTGTGGCTGGCCTGTGACTGCGCGGTCCCATGTGTGCCTGCCCAGAAGCCATGGTGATGAATAAGCAAATACACACTTGGGCAATCAATGGTGGATCCTCTCTAAATGCACCTGGCAATTTAAAAGGTCTTCAGGTGGCTTTTAAAAGGTGAGGAGATGGAAGGAAAGCTTAACAGATGAATAAAAGCAATTAAAGTCTCTGCGTACTCTCTCATTACCCAAGAACTCCCTTAATTGGTTTCCAAAAGACCAGGCCTAGATTTTGGAAGCACTTTTCCACACTCCACTTTGAGGCCAGACTGGTCAACCTCACTTTTCCAGTCAAGAAAGCTTTGAGAATCCTACTCAGGTGATCTCACTGAGAAAAGCAAGCAGGTTCCAGGCCACAGCTGGAATGACAAATACATTCCAGCTGCCAAATGTTCCTCTCCTCAGAAACAAGCCGGTTCTTTCCGTTGTCATTATGGGTTGTGGAATCTCTGAAGTCATTTTGAAGGGGAACTGCCAATCGCTTTTGGTGATGATACCATTCATGGGGCTGCCAAGACCATGACTGAGACAAGCTCCTGTAACTTTAAGATTTGTATAGATAGGAAATGCAATCTATTTATTGCAGGTGCAGATTTTCTACTGCTCCAAAGAAATGCTTCCTCTAAGCTGTGGAGTCCTGTGAGCAAAAATTCTACTTTGTGAGCCACTGGCATTAAAGTTGTGAGCAAGCAATTTGGCTACTGCATAAATTAGTTTGCAATGGAGCTGTCCTTCATGAGCTAAGACAAAAATGTATGAGCCAGAGGCTTAAAAACTGTGACCTACCTCGCACTAAGCTTAGAGGGAACACAGCTTGGAAGACGTCCTGCACTCGGCAGGCAGGCAGGCAGGCAGGCCTGGTCAGAGAGCCAGTTTGGTGTAGGGGTTAAGTGCGCAGACTCTAATCTGGGAGAAGCCGGTTTGATTCCCCACTCCTCCACTTGCAGCTGCTGGATGACCCTGGGCAAGCCATAGTTCTGGCACAGTTGCTCTTGAAAAAGAGGAGTTTCTGTCAGAGCTCTCTCGGCCCTGCCTACCACACAGGATGTCTGTCGTGGGGAGGGGAAGGGAAAGGAGTTTGTAAGCCGCTCTGAGACACCTTTGGGTAGTGAAGGGCAGGGTATAAATCCAATCTCTTCTTCTTCCTCTGGAGTAGTGCTCTCTGGCTTGGATCATGTGACTTGAAAATGTAGAGTAGAGCCAGGCACCAGAGGCAAGGAGCTGGAGCACAGGGCTCGCGGCCAGTTGACCGGCTGATCCAGCAAGGCAGCGTTCCCAAGCTCCAGCCTAAGTAGGCTCAGAAGTAATCAGGCTCAGCTGCCATGCTGGCAGATGTTGACCTAAGGGTTGCCAACCTCCAGGTGGCACCTGGAGACATCCCACTATCACAGTTGATCTCCAGATGACCAATCAGCTGTTAAACCTAACTGCTGATCTACAGGGTTGGAAATGGCCAGGAGCAACAGGGCAGCTTTCCTTCCCTTCCCCAGCCTCCCCGCTGCTGGGAGGGGGTCTGGGAAAGGAAAGAGAGGGGGAGAAGGCATGGTGGTGGTGGTGGGAAACCAATCTCTCTCTCCTGGGGTTGCCAATCTCCAGGTGGTGGCTTGAGATCCCCTGGCATTACACCTGATCTCCGTGTGGACTAGGCTTACCAAGTCCGTGTGGACTAGGCTTACCTAGTGGCGGCGGGGGATCCACATGTCTATACAGGATCCCTGCCGCGGGGACGGCGGGTGCAACGCCAGAGCGACACATAGCATCACATCCTGGCGACGGCGGGTGCAACGTGTATCGCCGTCCCCGCGGCAGGGATCCTGTAAAGACATGCGGATCCCCCGCCACCACTTGGTAAGCCTAATGTGGACTCTGTGGCATTATATCCCATTGAAGCCCCTTCCCTCCCCAAACCCCACCCTCCTCTGGCTCCACTCCCAGAATCTCCAGTTACCTTTTTCTTTTCTTATATGTGAAAATCCAATAAAGAGATTAAAAAAAAAAAAAAAAGAACAACAACTTGGGGCATACTAATTAAGGTTATTTTCTGTGGTCCTCCAAAAACTCCTCCTCCCCAGTAATGAGTAACAACTGATATCTGTAGGACAATAACCGGCTTTTCTCAGAATCTCCCTCACAATGGAGATCTAATCAAACCCTCAGGAAGAGCCACCTTCTCACCATTGTCTGCAGGTATGAGTCACACGATATCATAAGGAAAACCATCTTAGATTCAGATGAAGATGGAGTGGGAATCCAGTGAAAGAACATCAACCGTCTGAGATACACAGATGACACCGTATTACTGACAGGAAATAGAAAAGACTTGAAATGGCTCCTGAGGACAGTTAAAGGAGAAAGTGCTAAAGTGGGATTACAGTTGAGCCTGTTGAAGACAACGTTAGAGAGCACTGAGGAATTATAACATTTTAAGGTTGACAATGAAGAAATGGGAATTGTTAAAGATTATCTGTTCCTTGGCTCAGTCATCAACCAAAAGGGAGGCTGCGACCAAGAAATAAAGAAGAGACTGAGGCTGTGATCATACGTGTCTTTAGATCCGACATAGCTGCGAATGACTGACGGATCTAAAGGGCACGATCAGACAGCAACATCTGGGAAACATACCACTGCCGTTGGCAACCTCTGCTGCTCCGCCGGAGAAGTGGAGTTAAAAGACACCAGGGAAAGTCTGGCTCTAACTGGTTTTGATGGTCTCCTGTCTGACCACTCAAGCATTCTGTCATGCGGTCGGGATGGTCTGACCCTTCCATTCCAACTCAGTGCCGTCCCCCCCCCTTTCACAGTCTGCACATAATCACATATTCCATGGGGAACCCTCAGTGCGGAAGTGCAATTCCTCGTTTACACGCATGGGAAACACACAGCAAAAGAGCCCCACCACTCAGCCACGTGCTGTCTGATCGGTCAGCGATGGGCTGAGCCCGCAACCAAAGTGGATGTGTGATCTCGCAACTGCGAGTCAAATGCCTCTAGAGGAAATAGCCTCCCTTCCCCTCCGCACCAACTGACATGTGTGACCACAACCTGAGACTGGGAGGGGCAGCCATGAAGGAATTAGAAAAGATCCTTAAGAAAGTGCTGTTGGCGATCAAGATAATTCATATTATGGTAGTCCCAGTACTAGGTACAGTTACATTCAAGTCCAGTAGCACCTCAGAGACCAGCAAGGTTTCGGGGGGTTAGGTTTTTGAGACTAGCTCCATTACTGTGTATGGATGTGAAAGCTGGACAGTAAAGAAAGCTGACAGGAAGTCTGTTGCGGGGAGGGGAAGGGAAAGGAGTTTGTAAGCTGCTCTGAGACTCCCTTGGGTAGTGAAGGGCAGGGTATAAATCCAATCTCTTCTTCTTTTACCTCACAGGGTGTCTGTTGGGGGGAGGGGAGGGGAAGGGAAAGGAGTTTGTAAGCTGCTCTGAGACTCCCTTGGGTAGTGAAGGGCAGGGTATAAATCCAATCTCTTCTTCTTTTACCTCACAGGGTGTCTGTTGGGGGGAGGGGAGGGGAAGGGAAAGGAGTTTGTAAGCTGCTCTGAGACTCCCTTGGGTAGTGAAGGGCAGGGTATAAATCCAATCTCTTCTTCTTTTACCTCACAGGGTGTCTGTTGGGGGGAGGGGAGGGGAAGGGAAAGGAGTTTGTAAGCTGCTCTGAGACTCCCTTGGGTAGTGAAGGGCAGGGTATAAATCCAATCTCTTCTTCTTTTACCTCACAGGGTGTCTGTTGGGGGGAGGGGAGGGGAAGGGAAAGGAGTTTGTCAGCCGCTCTGAGACTCCTTCGGGTAGTGAAGGGCGGGGTATAAATCCAATCTCCTCTTCTTCTTCCTCTTCTTCAACCATGAATTCTTCCCAGGAGCAAAAATGACTAAACTAAGGCTGTTATACTTTGGTCACATCATGAGAAGACAACCATGCTCATGGAAGGCCGTAGGAAAAGAGAAAGACCCAACATGAGATGGATTGACTAAATTCAAGGAAGCCACGGCTTGCAATTTACAATGAGCAAGGTTGTTAAATGGAGGTCATTCATTCATAGGCGTGCCACAGGTTGTGACTTGGCAGCATATAACACACGTCACCCTTGCCACCCAAGGTAGCACAATAATTTGCAAAATGACACTTCTCCCCTCCCCTTCCCATTGTTACGTCCCCTTCCCATTACATCCTGCACTTTTGTTGTTGTTGTTCAGTCGCACAGTCGAGTCCGACTCTTTGCGACCCCATGGACCAGATCCCGCCATCCTGCACTAGCAGCCCTGTAAACAGGAGGTTTGAATTATCCAGTGACACCTTTCCACCAGTAGGGTTCTAGATCCTAAAGTTCTGCCGATATCAGTACAATTCCAATTTCACCAATGAGCAGCAGGATCCTGAAATTTTGCCAGAGAGGATTCTAATTCTGCATCGTTTTCAGCTAATTGCATTTGCTTCCCCCACCTGAGTCCAGGTAAACCCAGGTGCATAAAAAGGGCCAAGACCTCCATTTTTGTAGTTGCTTCTGCTCCTAAAATCATAGAATCACAGAGTTGGAAGGGGCCATACAGGCCATCTGTATTATTATATGCTTGTGGTTTTAATTGGTTTTATAATTTGTATTGAATTACCCTATTGTAAACCGCCCTGAACCCCACCTTAGCAGGGAAGGGCGGTCAAGAAATCCAATGAAATAAATAAAAATAAAACCTAGTCCAACCCCCTGCCCAATGCAGGATCAGCCTAGAGCATCCCTGACAAGTCGTTGGTCGAATCTGCATTTGTCTTTCCCACCAGTGTCCCAGCCTTCTGACACCGTCTTTTAAAAAGCTGTCTACATTTGGTGTCGTTTTTACACCTCAGCAGTGCTAGCATACATCTGCATATGTTTATCGTCCTTTGGGGCGGCTCCACTGTCATTGCACCTCCGCACTGCTTAAAAGAATCTTCTCCAAACATTCAAACAAGCATAGAGAAAGACTGCGTCACAGCAGCACGAAACTGATTTGAAAATGCAAACGCAGATTCAACCTTTGTCCAGCTGCTGCTTGAAGACTGCCAGTGAGGGGGAGCTCACCACCTCCCTAGGCAGCTGATTCCACTCTTGCACAACTCTTACGGTAAAGACATTCTTCCTTATATCCTTCCCGCCCTTAATTTAAACCCATTATTGCGAGTCCTATCCTTTGCTGCCAGCAGGAACAGCTCCCTGCCCTCCTCCTTCAAATATTTAACTTTAATCTTGAACCTTTCCCCCATCACTACTTACACAAAATAATAACTGTATTTACTTACTAAGACAAGGAGAATATTGCTTCCTCCCCCCTCCTGTAATTGACCTTCCACATCTTCTTACCTACTCCCATCTCTTAGCCTCTCCCTTCCCCTCTCTCAGACAGTCAGTCCTACACAGGGCTTTTTCTTCTTCTTTTTAAAGAGGTGCCGGAACTCTCAAGGGGGAAATGAAGTTTTCAATCTGTATACTTTAAAAAGAACTTTGTCAAAGAGGTTCCAGAACTCCGTTCCAGCCCTGGCCCTACAACCAATGTTCCCTCTAATTCCCCCCCCCCCGGTCCCCCGAGTGGAGCAGCTCACATCCTGAGAATATAACTGCGGTAGTCTTAAAATGGGCCATGGGCAGTGCACGACCCTTGCGCGCCTCCAGACTGCTGCTGAGAGGGGCAGTCCTGTGTTAATGTGCGGCCAATCATGTGCACAACTTAGAGCTCTGCCTACAACCAGACAGTCTTCTCCCACAACATCAGAAATTGGCTAGGAACCTCACAGGGTGCCTGTTCCTACCATGAAGTCTTTCCCTGTTCATCCCTTCATATATTCTTTTTGGGCAACCTCTATACCTCACACTGCTGTCTGGATGATCCACATGGGAGGGACACAATTTGAGTTAACCTGAATTGCATATTAACTTAAAGCAGGGGTCATTTCCTGCAGGAGCGCACAGGAGCAGAGCTCTGGCAGTAAAGAACCCAGGGCGTGGACACATGCAACAAGCCCCGCCCCCTGCTCCCAGCAGCCCTCAGTCAGAGCAAGAAGCAGCCAGGTAAGTTGCAGAGCCCCCCCCCCCCCCCCCCCCCCCGCCCCTTTTAAGACCACATTTTATTCAGGTACAAGCTCTCCATCCTCTGCGAGGGCAGATATTCACGTTCCTCCCCCCCCTCCAATAGCTAGCAATCCAAAACAGTCCAGTGGAGCCTGAGCAGTGGGTGTTGCCTTCTGACACACTTCCGGTGATGTCAGGGGGTGTGGCATATGCAAATAAGTTATGCTAATAAGTTATGCAAATGAGCTCCTGCACCTTTTTTTCTACGAAATGACCTGACTTAAAGTAATGCAACTGAACAGTAGAACTGGGCAAAAAATAGATGGTTTTACTGAGTCATCCCAAGCAAATTGCTATTGTATTGTGGTCACTGAATAGCTCAGCCTTGCTGTCTTGTACTGTTATTTTGCTTCCCTCTGTTATTCTGTATCTCAGTAAAGTTACTGTGTTGCCCCCC
>NW_015161481.1:32607-55472 GCF_001447785.1 Gekko japonicus | reverse complement strand
CTCTATTCTTCCCTGAGAGAGTCTGGGAACTCTGTATCCACTGGACTCAAAAGATGCCCTGAAATCCGTGTCCAGTTCTACACTTGTAAAGGATGCTGTTTGCGTGTGTGCCCCCAACACAGGGACTTTGGGGGACACCCCCCCTTTATGCTAATCCTTAAATGGATACAAGTGGCTCTCTTGCTTTTAAATATTAAAACAAATGTTATTCCTGAGCAGAACCATTTTACAGTAGAAAGGGGGAATAAAAATCTCCTAAATAAAATGATGAAATATACATTAAAGCAGTTATGCTTTGGGGGGCACTTTTTGAACTCTGAGAAAAAGAGGGTTCTCTCACAAAATGTCTGCCACATGGATTAGGAAGAATTTCAAAAGAGAAGAAGACATGCTTGGATTTATACCCCGTCCTTCACTACCCGAAGGAGTCTCAGGACGGCTTACAAACTCCTTTCCCTATGCCTCCCCACAACAGACACCCTGTGAGGTAAGTGGGGCTGAGAGAGCTCTTTCGAGAACTGCTCGTGAGAGAACTGCTCTGAGAGAACTTGTAACATCGTAGGTTTGTAGCTTACAGATACACACCCGAACAGTATGCTCAAGATTGCAACAGCAGACATTTTGATGCAATAATTCAAAGCAAGAGGTGTCAGTTATCAGACACTGTTAAATAAACAAAATGCTGCAAGAGTGCTGATGTATTAGGCATGTTTTTATTTTAAGTAAAAAAACAACCCCTTTTTGTCTGTGTCCTTTATAAAGTTTATATCTTTGCTACCTGGCACTACCTTTTATGACACACATGGCCTGGCCCAACAATGCCTCATTTATGTCAGATCCGGCCCTCGTAACAAATGAGCTTGACACCCCTGGTCTAGATAGTCATAACAAGACACAAAATATTTTTGCTTCCCCGGAAGTCTCTCTGCCGGAACCCATGATGCGGTACTCTCTGCCTGCCTGGCTCTCTCTGGATGCTAAAGAAAAGTGCAGCCATGCTGGGACGCAGCAAGCATTAGAGCGGTCTGGCAAGTGGTTTGCCTGAGGCTGCTTAAAGTCTTCCTCAAGGGATCCATATAGCCACAATAATGAGAGCCAGTTTGGAGTAGTGGCTAGGAGCCCGGACTCTGGGAGAAACAGGTTTGATTCCCCACTCCTCCACATGCAGCTGCTGGTGTGACCTTGGGTCAGTCACAAGTTATCTCAGAGCTGTTCTCTCATGGGCAGTCCTCGAGAGAGCTCTCTCAGCCCCACCTACCTCACAGGGTGTCTGTTGTGGGGAGGGGGAGGAGATTGAAAGCCGCTTTGAGACTCCTTCATCGAGTGAAGGGTGGGGTATAAACCCAATCCTCCTTTCTTCTTCTTCTGACTTGCCTGACCAGGGAGATAGTAGTGCTCGCACTGTTTCTTTCGTTGTCCATATTGCTTATAGACTAAATTAAAGAGAAAGGGCGGGGGAGGGCGGAATACATGGAATGGCATTTACCCTTCTGAGCAGGGGTCCCCAATTTTTTTGAGGCCGTGAACACCTTTGGAATTCTGACACAGGATGGCTGCCTCAGGAGATTGTCAGGGAAGGAGGTTATGCCTAACTCTAATGCATAACTCTTTAACATTTCAGGCAGAAGCTTTGCTAATCAGGAAGCCTTTGTAAATTAATGTATTGCTTTAAAAATGCCTCCTGGCTTACACATACTTTACCTACAGGCCAGGGGTCGTTTCGTAGAAAAAGAGCTAGGGGGACTCATTAGCATAACTCATTAGCATATGCCACACCCCCTGACATCAGGGGCCCGGTGGTGGACCTGCAAGGTCGGCGGGAGTGCAAGGAAGCCCCACCAAGGCCCTCCCTGGCCCCAGGCAGGCATGGGTGGGGAGAGGCGGGGAGGAAGCAACTTACCCTCCCTCTTCTCCTGCCGCCTCCTGGCTGAATGAGGGCTGGAAGCGGGGCGGCCGGAAGCAGGGAGGCGGGGCTTCGTCGTGTGCCCCGCCCCCTCGCACCTCACCCGGGGGAACTGCGATCCCCCGCGATCCCCCCCCCCGAATCGACCTCTGCTTCAGGCACACCGTGAAGCTTTTTGTGCTGTAGTGGCAGCTGCTGTTGAAGAATTTTTTTTTTAAAAAGCATCTACACAGCCAATCAGTAGCCCTGCTGGACAAAAGCCCCACCTTCTAAAACATCTTGGTGGACACCAGAAGAAGTGTCTGTAGATGCCAAGGTGTTCAAAATCCCAGGCCAAGCAGGAGCTTCGGGCCATTCTTTTGGCTTCCTCAATGACAAGAAGCCGTCTGGATTCCTAGACACCCCCTTCCTCTGAGAGAAAATTGTCAGACATTGTGACAGTTGTGACCCAGAAGGTCAGACCAGAACCAACGGGTTGAAATTAAATCAAAAGAGTTCTCGGCTAAACATTAGGAAGAACTTCCTGAGAGTCAGAGCCGTTCCTCAGTGGAGCAGGATTCCTCGGGAGGTGGTGGTGGGCTCTCCTACTTTGGAGGTTTTCAAACAGAGGCTAGGTGGCCATCTGACAGCAATGCCGATTCTGTGAATTTAGGCAGACCATGAGAGGGAGGGCAGGGAGGGTTGCACCAGGGCTTAGTTCTTGTGGCCCTTTCTGACACATTCAGGGAAATTCCAGTCGCCACTTTGGGGCCAGGAAGCAATTTTTCTCCAGGCCAGTTCGGCTGGAGATCCTGGAGGGTTTTTTTGGTCATCTTCTGGGCATGGAACAATGGGCCAATGGGGGTGTGGGGGGGTACTTGTGAATTTCCTGCATTGTGCGGGGAGTTGGACTAGACGACCCTGGAGGTCCCTTCCACCTCTATAATTCTATGATTCAGTGAGAGCTTCTCTCAGCTAATGGTGGACTAGAAACCATGCAAGCCAGTGTCTTCTTTGGCTTGATGAACAAAGACATACATATGTACATTTGTGGGTCCCCCCTTCTTGGTGATCTCATTTTATTCAAACAATGAGGAAAGACATCTCTTCATGAATCCTTGTGTGACATTATATAACTGTTTTGGGTGCTTCTTTATAAGGAACACCTTTTAGTATGTGCTCCAAATGTCATGCCCAAACTTACCCAGAAGGAACCCCAAAATTTAGCTGGGATAGACAGGGTGGCCCCCACTCCTGACACTGTTTTCCCATAACTTGTGTTTCTTTTGCAATGTTCAGTTGCAGTATCGGAAGTTAAATCTTCGGTCTCCCAAATGAAACCGGGCAAAGCACCAAGACCTGATCTGGTCCCTCTGGAGTTATGTAAAGTAAATGCTGACTGGTGGGGCCAATGTTTTGGTACTTACCTTTACTCAGATTAATGAGACAGGCACCATGCCTTCCTACTGGTGACATGCATTTACAAAAGAGGTGATCCAATGGATCCATGTAACTATCGTCCAATGAGTCTGCTGTCAGTAGTAGGCAAATCATATGCTCTATATGGATAGAGGATATACTCTTCAGGTTATCATAGATAAATGTACCAGTTCAAAGGATGGCATATTGGCTGTGGTCTTTATGGACCTTAGAGCTGCCTTTTGACTCAGTGCCTTGGCAGAGATTATGGGATAAGATTAAGACATTGTCTATTGACAAGCATCTCCTATTGTTGATTCAACAATTATATGATTGGCCTACAGTACAGGTAAGATGTGGTCCATCTGGTGAACTGACTAGAGCAATTGTACTGTGCAAAGGAGTGAAATGAGGATGTATCCTTTAATTTGTATACTACTGATCTAAGCTCCTGTTTTTCCAGAGATGAATTCCACCTGCCTTACCTAGCTAACATTAAGTTGTCATGTCTTCTGTATGCGGATGATACAGCTCCTCTCTCAAGATCCTCTATGTTTTGGTGCAGTGCACCTGAAGATAATACACGCTGATGGTATGTTTGTGACCTTTGTGTCTTTCTGTTCAGTAGCCGAAGGCACTTGACTGACTGCTCTTGGGAACAAGATAGGAGACCAGCTAGATTTGGCTCTGAGCCAGCCATGCCATTCTTATGGTAAGCAGCATTCTGCATCTGGAGAAAGAAAGATGGATGAGAAAGGCACATGCACAGAATTAACATCATATGAGCCATTGCACAATGTCAAGAACTGTGAGGAAGCCCTGCCCCAGATAGCCCGGGCAAGCCCGATCTCATCAAATCTCAGAAGCTAAGCAGGGCCGACCCTGGCAAGTACTTGGATGGGAGACCTCCAAGGAATACCAGGGCTGGGACGCTGAGGCAGGCATTAACATGCCACCTTTCTGAAACGTCCAAGCCCCACTAGGGGTTGCCAGAAGTCAACCATGACTTCCAGGCATACACACACACACACACACACACACACAAAAAGAGCAGTGAGGAGCTGGATAATTTATAAATCAATTTATTTACAGATTTTTATTATCTTAAAGTACATCTCAAGTTAACAAAGATATTTACACTGGTGTACACAGGGCCTACCCTGGTTATTTTACAGGTCATAATTACAAGAAAACCTTACACCCTGTAATCTAATGAGCCGTGCTACACAGGGGTGTGTGACTATTGGCTGAAATTGGCCAACACACACGTCTGACAAAGTTATTCATACACACACACACGCACGCACACACACACACACACACACACAGAGTGAGCAACTGAGTCTCTGCACAATACAGTACACAGGGAGAAGGGGTCTCCCCAAGACAGCTTTGCAAATGTTATCAAAAGTCTCTGCAAAAAAAAAAATTCGAGGAAAAAGTCCTAATTATTCTGGTGTACTACAATACAACTTTTCAATCTCTCTCTTTTTTTTTTGCATTTCTACATGTTAGAATTCAAATAAGTCGTCAAAAGTTTCACTTATCAATGTTATGCATTTTTTTTGGTAAACAATTTTTAAAAATCCTACCATTTACAAAGAACATTTCATAAGTGTCAACTGTTTTTGCTGCTGGAAAATAAGCAATCGAGTCTCTTAACGACAGCAAAAATGATTCAAGAAAATCTGTGGTGCAGTTACTTCAATGGTCTCTGAACAACTGTGCTACTGGATTTCTTTTGCAAATACACACTTTCATTCAAGTATTGCAAAAAATGCTAAGGCCACGTTTTCAAAGAGTATCCCAAGAGAACACAGTGGGGCTCATCTTCCACCCTCCACCTACCCAACAGGTCACAAATCATGTTGCTGTTCTTCTGCTTCCTGAAAGGTAGTGGCATTCCAGTGTCCACCTGGCATAATCCATTGGGAACTTTTACTGGCCAAGCTTCCTTTGAAATAACCGGGACCGGTGCAGGAGCACGGTCCTATTCCTGTCCGATACTTCCTCATTAGGCCAGTAAATGTTCTTGGGGGACTCTGTTCTAAATCTGTAGATCAGAAACAATTCTACAGGGAGAACTCTTTGTATTGCATCATCCATTTCTTTCAATATACATTTCACAGATGGTCTTCTGCGATTAGGAGAACAAATTGGCGGCACAAATAATCTTGCTGGGCTATAAAACGTTTCTCACTTTTGGGCTCAGAATCATTGCGGGCCCCCCTCATGTTCTTCTCCTGTATGAATTCCACAGTCACAAGAGAACATTAAGTTTCGTCCATCTGCTTCATTTAATTCAGGGCTCTTGTGTGTTGCTTCAACAGCCCACCCTGCTCTGGGATGCAAAAGGGCTACGCCCCTGTCTCCAAGGGATTCCAGGTTGAAGTCCTCTTTCTTGCCTGTTATGCAGAGGACGGCCACTCCCACGTCCGCACGCATGGGAAAAATATTCCGGAAACATCACAGATGTCTCATTCACTAACAAGCAAACTCTTATAATGGAGCTGACAAAGCTCTGAGCAACCCAGGCATATGATAACCAGTTAACATATACCATACATTTTCACACAGATACAAATATGAGGACCCTCTTTAAGGGTGGAGGCGTGAAGGCATCCCTACTGCATTCTCGCAACGTGTTTTCATACCCTGTGTCTGCAAAACAGATTAGAAGAAAATTCACCTGCAGTGAAAATAATCCAATGCTTGTACAAAAACCTCAGCAAGCTCTTTGTGTAGGGCTATGAAGGATTCAACTGACAGCTAGTGTTGCCCTCACTCAAATCGGATTTAATAGTTTTACGCGGAAAATCTCTCTGGCACTTTCTAACACCTCGAGAGAATGAGGCCGCAATTCACAGAACTTTATGCTCAAGGTGACAGCACACTGCTCACTTTAAAACCGCTATCGCCGTTCTTTCGGATAACCTCAGGAATGGTGATGCGCTATTTATATAGTTTACCTGTTTAAATTGGTTGTTCCCACTGCATGGGTAGTCCCCTAATTCAAGCAAGTTTATCTGGGCTGCTCACAACCATGGCTAGCCCAGATTTATTAAAATCTAAGACACTGTCATTAACGGCATTATGTCTGTGTGATGTTTTTTTTTTTTTAAAGCAGCTTTTCCTTAGGAGTTTAAAACATGCATGAGATTCAGCATGGAGAGATACTCTTAACTAGCAGCAGCGATTTGCTCCTCCGGATTAATTTTTATTAAAAGGAAAGACATGGTTGGCACCTAGCTCTGACACAGTGAGGGGGGGAAATGTTCCCAGGTCGACGTGCTCTAAGAAGCATTAACCCTTCTCTGTCTCGCATCCTTCAGCTTTTCTAGACATGGCACACCACCAGATGAGATACCAGCAGTACCACGCTGGAGATTATTCTAGTTTGGTGGCATTCGCAGCGCTGCTCCTATATGCGAGAAGCTGTCTTGGTAGCATGTCAAGATGCAAAAGGCAAATGGATCACAAAAAGGGGCTCAAGAGAAAAGGCTTGGAAGAGGCGTACTGGCAGAGGTAAGATTCGTTGGAAGTCCAAGGACCTCCTCAAGGAGACGGGAGGGAAGAGGGCACAGCTCTTCCCATGAACATCTCCCAGGTCACACAGCCTTTGGAGTGCTTCCTCCCATGCTGCAGTTCGGAGCACTGCGCCCAAACTAAGACGAGACAAATGATTTGGAAACCACGCTGGTTCCGTAAGCCACGTCAAGTAAACCAGATTTCCAATTAAGGCATCAACTTTCAAGCCTAGATTATCTGTGTTCTCTTGCAGTCTGCTTGGTCTTCTCCGCAGGGTGTCTCACAGTGGCTGTGTCCTAACTAAAGGACCACTGAAAACTGGGGGGGGGGGAGGAGGAGGAGGACGCAAGGTTTCCACAGTCCATTTCAGGCGCTCTCTCCACAAGTCCATGCCTCTGCGCCACTCCTTTTGCCCCACAGTGGAAAACATGCATGACTCTTCACAGCCTCCTCTTTCTCAGATATGGATCCCCCCCCCTTCAAATCTCCGAATGACAGTGATGGTCCTCCTGCGGCCACCCTTCCCAGATTTTCAGTCATCAGGTAGTGCAGCCAGAGCAGCACTAGACGTGTATTTCTAACATACAAATGATAAAACAAGTTAAAAGGAAATTCTGCATGCACACAAAACAACCCCCCGAGTCACGCTCTCTTTGGTACACACACTCCTAAGCCCCAACACGTTCAAGTCGTGGCTCTGCCAACACGTTACCCCAGGCGGGGAAGCAAGAGGAGGAGGAACGGGATCAAAGGCCTGCCAGGAGCAACTCCTGCGTGTCGAGGGCCTGAGAAGTCCTGAGTACACATTTACTTAGGGGCGGCCGATGGTTCATTGGGAGAAGAACTAAAACACTGGCGGCCTCAAATTCACTTTTGGGCCAGCTCTTCACGTTCTGCCCAGAGGGCGGTGCAAGAGCCACCCGGCTTCACTTGCATTAATCCACGGACAGTCTCCAGGTCCACGTTCTGAGATGGAAAGACAGAAATGAATGGAAAACAGAACACAACTGAAGGAGGGGAGGGGAGAGACCTATGCGGTCTCAAAATGCAGGATGAATCTTTACAAATGTTTAACAAAGTTACTAACTTACAGCCAATACCAGATTAGAACAGCAGTTATTTAAATAAAGGACAACGTTTACTTGATGACTTAAGTTTCCACTGCTGACAGTGAATTTTATATGGGATATCTGGGATAACAAAATGAATCTGTAACGCACAATACAGTGGCTGTAAAGAGACAGTTAAAGAATCAATTGGGGGGGGGGACACCTCTTTTTGGAACAAATCCCAGGTGAAGTCTCTAAAAATCAAAGGTGGGAGGAAGACGTCACACCATCTTTCTCTCTTCTCAGCCATGTTTAAGATCATATTATGCTCCAGCAGCAGCAGCACTACTATGAAAAAGGCATCCATCCTGGCTGTCACATGGGCAGCAATCGCTCCTGTTTCTCGTTGATCTGGTTAAGGACATCAATCGTCTCTCTGATTAAGGCCTCAAAAATCCCATCTGCCAGTTGCATCTTCACATACAGCTCATCCTCATCGTAATTCACCCACTGAGCTTCCTCTTCATGCAGTTCCTGCACCTGAAAATTTTAGGGAAGGGGAGTAGGTGGTGAAAGTCACTGTGGTTAAATAGATATTGCTTGGTACACATCCTTGTCTGCCTTTTCTTTCTCTAGGCCAAGTCACAAACGAAGCCAGTGACTTCAATCAACGATACAGCGGTTTAAAACCAAGTCTTGAAAATGGTCACATAATTCCCACTTATCGATAACAATTTCTACTCCAGCATGTTACCACAATGAAAGTTTCAGCAGCAGCAGCACTACTATGAAAAAGGCATCCATCCTGGCTGTCACATGGGCAGCAATCGCTCCTGTTTCTCGTTGATCTGGTTAAGGACATCAATCGTCTCTCTGATTAAGGCCTCAAAAATCCCATCTGCCAGTTGCATCTTCACATACAGCTCATCCTCATCGTAATTCACCCACTGAGCTTCCTCTTCATGCAGTTCCTGCACCTGAAAATTTTAGGGAAGGGGAGTAGGTGGTGAAAGTCACTGTGGTTAAATAGATATTGCTTGGTACACATCCTTGTAACCATCTACGGCTGCTTTTTCTTTCTCTAGGCCAAGTCACAAACGAAGCCAGTGACTTCAATCAACGATACAGCGGTTTAAAACCAAGTCTTGAAAATGGTCACATAATTCCCACTTATCGATAACAATTTCTACTCCAGCATGTTACCACAATGAAAGTTTATGACTTGATAACAGATGCACGGATAGTGATTTTTAGGGTTTGCTATCAAGATTTCTGCAAGCCTTATTTATGCTGTGCAAACACACCAGGGTTACACATCATTTTATCCATAGATTTCATAGCCAAGAGGAGGGTAACCCCCAGCAGTTTCCCCACTTTTACTAGCAATCATTCTTTCCATATTACTAAAAAAACCACAATACCTGTTCTTGCTCTTCACTGTTCATGCTAACCCATTCTATAGCCAATGGGTTTAAAGGTCTTTTTTAAGCAACAGGTGCTTAAACTTTTCCCACTGAAGTGAATGGGACTCAAAAAACACTTATGCCCATGCTTAAACAGAGAAACACTGAGGAGCAGATTACTAATAATTATAAATAGATGAAATCCACATTTTTTGTTTGAGACCTAACCAACATTCCCCATAAGTACTTATTTCTGGATATCAAGTACAGCTTTTTTTTAAAAAAACAAACTCAGAACATACTGACCAGTATATGATCCACTCTGTCACGTTTTTTACGTCCAAATTTGATCATTTTCTGCCAGTCCATTTTATTATTTGGCTCCTTTTTCAAATTTAACAGCTTCAGCACCTCTGTTGCTATGAAACTCTAAAGTACAGTAGACAAATACAAAGACAAGATTATTGATGGAAGCACTTTCTATTCACATCATCCTCTGTCAAGGAACTCTAAGATGGAAGACCTTTATTTAAGGAATTATATATTGCTGGATACAGGATTGCACAATTAAATATTAATACATTCCGAGGTAATATTTCCTGACCCTCCCTTACACTTCCAGGGTCACTGAAAACTGTAAAATTCTAATCACTATGAATATTCACCCCAGGAGGGGGCAAGAGGGTATTCGAGGTCTCTGCATAGCTTTTCTGCTCAGAAACCTAAACACAAAGATTCTGGAATACTGTGATGTGCCAATTTAATAATAAAATAACTAGGTAGTTAAGAAGAGAAGAAGAAGAGGAGATTAGATTTATATCCTGCCCTTCACTACTTGGAGCGTCTTACAATCCCTTTCCCTTCCCCACAACAGACACACTGTGAGGGAGGTGGGGCTAGGAGAGCTCCCACGAGAACTGCCCTTGAGAGAACAGCTCTGAAAGAACTTATGACTGACTCAAGGGCACACCAGCAGCTGCATGTGGAGGAGTGGGGAATCAAACCTGGTTCTTCCAGATTAGAATCCGCACTCTTAACCACTACACCAAACTGCAGCAGTTAACAATTAATATAAGTTTGCACGCTTCCTATTTGAGAAGATTCATCTAAAATGTTTCTGTTACCTCCCTAAATGTTAGAGAAAATTGACTGAACACCCCCCATACATGTTGTACTCCCTTTGAGGTGGCTAAAATACTGGGGCAGGTGGGTGTCCTAATGTATGTTGGAAATGTGGTAGGTGCAAGGAGACTTTTGTTCAGGATGGGAAAGGCCTTTTGTATGATGGCTTGTTGTGGTTCAGTCGCACAGTCGAGTCTGACTTTTCGCGACTACATATTAATGAAGCTACTCCATTGTTAATGGCTACTCCATATTGATGAAGCTCTTCTACTCTTTCTATTTGCAGGAATACTCTTGAAATGGCACTGGTTAGCTAGCCCGAAGCTTATTGTACTTTGTCTGCGAGAAGAAAGGTGGGGGACAGAACATGTTACCACCTAACACATCTCAACAAGATCAGTAGGGATCTTTCCACATAAAGTTAACTCGATCTAAAATAGGTAAATCATGAGTAAGGCAGTTTTACACATCAACACGAGAAGAAACAGAGATCGGGGAGGAATCCCTGTTTCAGACTCCACCAATGACAATTTTTGAAGATAAATCACAAACCTGCCTTAAATTAAAGATGAGACAAACCCTCACTTCCATAGAACACAGCCATGAAGAATACCAAGTCACTATTTCAAGTTAATTCCTACCTTGATTTCTTCAATGTCGCTAGGATCTTTTACTCGACGGAAGTAAGTAGAAGTGATCCTGCTGGGTTTCATCCATATAGGCTGGTTCAAATTTGGATCTTCTGCAAATATTTCTCCAAAAATCTCTCTTGTTAAGTCAAACACAGCCTTAGCAAAGAAAAGCAGAAAGTATTTAAGTTATTTTTTTGACATTATTTAGGATAGGAACATTTGCAGACCAAAGAAATTCAGTGCATAGGGCAGGCATGTCCAACTTCGAAAAGAAAACAGTTCAGGATCTTTGATCTAGCGGATGAGAAGAATGGTCCCAGAGCTGTACCTGTTTATAGATTTGTTTGCTGATGGCTTCGATGTCGTCATCTTTCAGGGAATCGCTTAGATCTCTGGGGAAGCCAGCAGCCTGAAGGTCAAGCCCCAGCTCTTTGCACTTCCACAGCTCCTCGGCTGCCTCATACACCAAGTCCTCCACCTCCTCTGCAGTGTGCGGGACAGCTAAGGGCTCTTCACATGGCTTGGGGGGCACTTTGGGAGGCTCTATCTTCGGCAACACGGCTGATTCTTCAGCTTGCTTTGGAGGGAGCTTACGGGTACTCAAGCCAAAGTCCTCATCAAACCAGTCTTGGTCATCTCCTAACACGCTCAGGAACTCCCGGCTGAGCTCCAACTCTGCCAGCCTCTTGGCAAGTTCTTCCTGCCCACTGGCACCAAACACAGGGCTTTCCTATACGGTAAGAAAAAGAATGTTATTTTTGAGCATGCATATGATATGCACAGCACTTAAACAATTACTAGAGTTCAACAGGTTGGGACACTGGGCAATGTCACCCCGGCATTTCAGCAGTAACGGAAGCTGGAGAACAGCAGTGTCTTTGGGATTTTACACTCCTTAAACCTCTTTCCAATGAAATCAGGGAAGGGCTCGGGGCCATACACAGAAAGGGAAAACAAAAGCTCTTCTTTATGTTCTCACTTTTCAACAACACCTTTGGGACATGGTGTATGCACAGCCATTACAGTGGGAAAGGTTACAGTACTAGTGTGTAGTTCTAGAGCACAAGCAGCATCCATTGTTACTTCTGCAGCAGCATCAGATGCAGTTATAAGGAGGAAAGTTGAGGTCCTTGCAGAAGAGCCAACTTTTTCTGTTAACAGGGGTCTTTTCCCACGATTTCAAAGGATAATCCATTAACACAAAATATATAACTGCACTAATTTAATTGAGGTTAGAGTCCAGTGGCACCTCTGAGACCAACAGAGTTTTATTCAAGGTGTGTGAGCTTTTGTGTGCATGCACACTTTGTCTGACAATGAAATGGAATTACGGATCATAGCTGTATATATACAGGGTGGCTTGTTAAATTAGCATATATATAACTATGATCCGTAATTCCATTTCATTGTCAGACAAAGTGTGCATGCACACAAAAGCTCACACACCTTGAATAAAACTCTGTTGGTCTCAGAGGTGCCTGACTAGACTCTAACTTCGTTCTTTTGCTTCAGACCAACACGGCTGACCACCTTGATCTATAATTAAGGTTATGATAGATAATACTACAATGATATAAATATGTGTTCTCTGAAATAATGCTACATTCAAGACCATAAAAACAGTTTTTGATGTATATATGAACCTAGTTTATTATCCTTATTTTTAGAAATGCTCTTAAAAATGCATTTTTATTATAGTTTGATTATGACAACCGTAGTGGTATTAAGATGCAATGGAACATATATTGTAATAATCAGTGTCTACAGTTAATATTAATAGTAACTAATGGTAATAACTGCTAGGCTTTAATATTAAGTGTATACAGTATGTAAAAACCTTTCAAATACTATGTATTTTAAATGTTTATATTACATGCTCTATATTTACTCTGACGTTTATTTTATTTATTATTTATTTATTGGGATTTTTACCCTGCCCTCCTCGCAAAGCGGGCTCAGGGCGGCTTACAAGGGGCAACGCCCATATAAAATAAGGTAAAAACAATAAAACATTAATAACACTTTGTTGATCGTCCTTGTTATGAATAAGTTATAGATTATTATAATACCTATATCTCCCTCCCCCCTTTTTTCTGTATCCCTATTTTAATTTAAAAGTACAATAATAATAAAAAAGCTATTAATAAAACTATAAAGGATAAGCAGAAATGCCTTTGCTCCTGCTCAACAATGTTCTTTTCTTGCAGGTCAACAATGTAAGAGTAAGTGAATGCATGGAACTCTGGTGCCAGCATGCTCAAACTTAAGCATAAGCCAAAAGGTCATATCCGAGAACCCATGGGAGGTTTTTCAAACAGCAGTCCCTTCTGCTGGATGGCAAGCCATTTCTGAAACAGTTTCTGGCATGGAGCAGGAGTGATATGCGCGGTTTAGAGAAATCAAAAACTCCACTGAATTAGGCACAGGTTCCTTGTATGAGCTTATGCCTGCCAATGTTTTCTACATCTCTGCATACTGAATCAAAGAATCATAGAGTTGGAAGGAACCTCCAGGGTCTTCAACCCCTGGCCCAATGCAGGAAATTCACATTTACTTCCAGTTTGGTGTAGTGGTTAGAGCCAGTTTGGTGTAGTGGTTAAGTGCGTGGACTCTAATCTGGGAGAACCGAGTTTGATTCCCCACTCCTCCACTTGCACCTGGCTGGATGACCCTGGGCAAGCCATAGTTCTGATAAGAGCTGTCCTTGAAAAAGAGCACTTTCTGTCAGAGCTCTCTCAGCCCCACCTACCTCACGGGGTGTCTGTTGTGGGGAGGGGGAAGGGAGTTTGTAAGCCGCTCTGGGACTCCCTTGGGTAGTGAAGGGTGGGGTATAAATCTAATCTCCTCTTCTCCTCTTCTCTCCCACACAACCCCAGTGACTGCTGATACATGCCCAAAAGATGACGAAAAACTTCCAGGATCTCAAGTCAAACTGGCCTGGAGAAAAATTGCTTCCTGACCCCAAAGCGGTGACCAGCATTTTCTTGGACGTGTAAGAAAGGGCCACAAGAACTAAGCACTGATGCAACCATTCCTGCCCTGCAAAATGTTTCAGAATGTATCACTAGATTCCCATCAAGTTACAGTTGCACATTTTTATGCCGGAGGCAGCACCACAACATTCATTCCTGGAACCATCTGGGAAACGGTACTTACCGGTCTGGGACACAAGTCGGGAGAGGAAACTTCTTCGCCATCATCCAACTGAGAACTTATTAATATGCTCTGCAAGTCACCAGCTGCCAACGCCTGCTCTTGGACAGCAGCAAGTTCTTGATTACTAAACTGAATCTTCTCGTTCCTGACCTTCCTGATTTGCTGCAGCTGATTGACAGTGTCCTTCACAAACGCCTGGAGGAGGCTGTCCGTCAACAAGCCCACTTTTTCCTGTTGATCTTTGGGTTCTTCTTCCTCATGGGACGGAAGCCTAAGCTGGGCTTCCAATTGGCTCCTTTCTTTAGTGAGCAAGTCCAGGAGGGGAGTTGCAGCAGACTTCTCCAATACTCCCGGGTAAAGGCTCTCTGACTTTTCAGTATATTCCTGCCAAGAAGGCTGCTGTTGCTTCCATGTTTCAGGGATGATTCCATCCAAGGCCCCTTCTGCTACAACAGCTGATGTTTTGCTAAGGGCATCAGAAATGGAGGCAACCGAGAGCCTGCTGTCATCTCCGGAGGACCTCAGAGAATTTACAACACTCTGTTCTTCAGCAAGGGTTTCTTCAACAGCAGCAAGAACTTGGCTTTTTTGGGCACTGAGTTCCAAATAATCTCCATCTGCTATGGAATCCTGTCGGGCAGATGCACTTCTCTGGGATTTATCCTGGAGAGATTTCTCACTCACAATTTCCCCCTCACTCTTCCCCTCTTCTTCTCGGGGACTCTCTCTGTCCTTCTGATCTACTTTGTGGTTGTGATCTAGCTCGATCTTGCAGGAAGAGTGCCCCTCTGTGTCTACGAAGTCACCCAAACTCTCTGAAATCCGTGAGATTTTGTGTGGAGGAGCAAAAATGCCATGTTTTTCTTTACAATCGAAATATTTAATGCCATCGTAAGTGCCGCTGTTCCTCCCTTCAGGCTTGTCCAGCTCCACACCAGCCCAAAACCCTTTAGCAAAACTGGTCAGGCCCTTAAATCTGAGTGTCCCTGGCTGGACATTGCTGACAAGGACTCTGTCACCGATGCTGAAATCTTGTAGGGTGTTTCCCTCTTCTTCTGCCTTGGGAGAGCAAGCCCAAAGTGAAGCATCAAGACGAGCCGATTCTCCCTCGACATCGCTGCGTTCTTTACTTTTCATCAGTTCTGTTGGCGATTTCAGGATTAATAATCTTTCTGAATGAATGCTAGAAGCCATGGAAAGAGCTTTGTCGCTGAGACATTCACTTACTTCCTCGTCACTTCCAATACTCGCAGACCTGTTCCTCGGAGTTTTTGTATACCACGGTTTCTCTCCCTGTGACCTAAAGTCCTTTCCAAATGAGGACGCAGAGGTGTCAAAATCATCCTTGTAAGATTCAGTATGAAGTGTTCCATCGTCTGACCTATGTTTTCTTGATGAAGATCTCTCAAAACCATGACAGTCCCATGGCTCTGTGTGAGCAGACGGGTGTTCTGAAAGCAAGGTCTTATCCAGCTTCTGAGAGGACTGGCCCAATGCAGCACACTCTTCATCCTTGTAACTTTCCTCCTGCTTTGATATTTCTTTTCCATCTTGAACACTAGCAACAGCCAAGCTGATCTCAGGACAAGCACTTGCCTTTAACAAGACTGGCGGGGAACTCTTCTGCTCAGTGTCCAAAGCAGAAGCATCGGATCTTCCAGAAAGCTTGTGGGTATCATTTGGCTCAGAGTCTTCTGATTTTACAGAATCTACCTCCTCTTGTACCACAGATCTGTTAGTGGAAACAAGAGTATCACAGCTTGTGACATCTTCTGAAGTGTTCAGTAACACATGGGATGTTTTGCTCAAGTCTACCAAATCTCTGAGAACAGCCAAGGGGGGGAAATTATCCAGCGAATCTCCAGATTCAGCTCCAGCTTTTTGTGGGGCCTTGAGGACCGGGGATGGAGCTTGGAAATGCTCCTCTGTCCGAATCTCTGCCTCAATGAATTTCTTTGTATACGAGGAGTCGGATCTCTCGGAACGTGATACAGCATCTAGACAGACACACAGAGAGAGAGAGAAAGAGAGAGAGAGAGAACACTGAAACACCAACACTGTTTTACAGAATAACAGCTGCTGTTTAATTTCATCAAAGCGGCTAAGAGTCAATGACTGCGTTGCACTAAATGGCAAGTTTCACCAACTGTGCAATCAACTGGATCTACACAAGCAAATGTTAAATCAGCATTTTCACAGGCCTTTTGAAAGAACATATGGGGTCAAAATACCTAAAGCAACATGCCAAAGTTTTCCCTGCTGCCTTATTGCTTCATCTTTCATTTTTTTAGGGTTGCTCCCACACGATTCCCTGTTCTGCTCTCACTGTCGCCGTGAACTCAGAAGACATCCACAGCAGCAAAGGAGGCCCCACCGGGGCAGGAGAGGACACTGTGCTGTTCCCCGTGCCCCTGCCCATTCCTCCACCTGTCGCTGTAGTGCTTTTTGCCTTTTGCTTTTTAAATAGGTAGTAGGCATATAGCTATAATGTAATGACACGACCACATAGATCTACTACGGATTTTAGAAACACCCAGCAAAAAGCCTGCTGGTGGTGGGGGACAGGCGTGAGGGCTTGCATATACCTCAGATACCTTTCCATACATAGCTGTGCCCCTGGTTCTAGGAACAAAAATAGGAAAGGTAACCAAATATGGCTAAAGATGCAGTGCTAATATAAAAATGTACACTGTATTTTAATTATGCATAGGAAATACTAAAATCACAACAGACACCACATATCAATGGTTTTGTATATAAGTGATCCTCATGGCGAGGGGGCTTGCGTGGTTCGATGAGGCTGTGGGCTATGCTGTGGAGGGCCACCGAGGACGGACAGGTCACAGCAGAGAACTCAGACTAAGCGTGATCCCCTGGAGAAGGAAATGGCAACCCCAGTATCTTTGCCAAGGAAATCCCACGGACAGTATCAAAAGGCTAAAAGATATGATGCCGGAAGATGAGCCCCTCAGGTCGGAAGGTGTCCAATATGCTGCTGGGGAAGAGCAGAGGGCAAGTACAAGTAACCCCAGAAAGAGTGAAGTGGCTGGGCCAAAGCCGAAAGGACGCTCAGTTGTGGATGTGTCTGATGGTGAAAGGAAAGTCCGATGCTGCAAAGAACAATACTACATAGGAACCTGGAATGTAAGCTTGATGTGGTAAAAAATGAGATGGCAAGACTGAACATCGATATCTTAGGAATCAGTGAACTAAAGTGGACAGGAATGGGCGAATTTAACTCAGAAGACCATTATATCTACTACTGTGGCTAGGAATCTCGTAGAAAAAATGGTGTGGCCTTTATAGTCAACGAGAGAGTGCAAAAGTCAGTACTGGGATACAGTCTCAGAAATGACAGAATGATTTTGGTCCGATTCCAAGGCAAACCATTCAGCATCACAGTAATCCAAGTCTATGCCCCAACCACTGAGGCAGAAGAGGCTGAAGTGGACCGGTTCTATGAAGACCTACAACACCTCCTAGAACTAACACCAAAAAATGATGTCCTCATCATCATAGGGGACTGGAATGCTAAAGTAGGAAGTCAAAAGGTAACCGGAATAACAGACAAGTTTGGCCTTGGAAAGCAAAATGAAGCAGGGCAAAGGTTAACAGAGTTTTGTCAAGAGAACACACTGGTCATAGCGAACACCCTTTTCCAACAACCTAAGAGACGACTCTACACATGGACATCACCAGATGGGCAACACCGAAATCAGATTGACTATATAATTTGCAGTCAAAGATGGAGAAGCTCTATCCAGTCAGTAAAAACAAGACCTGGAGCTGACTGTGGTTCAGATCATGAGCTACTCATTGCAAAATTCAGACTTAAACTGAAGAAAATTGGGAAAACCACGAGGCCATTCAGGTTTGACCTAGATCGCATCCCTGATGAATATACAGTAGAGGTGAAGAATAGATTCAAGGGTCTGGATTTGATAGATAGAGTGCCTGAAGAACTATGGACAGAGGTTCGTGACATCGTACAGGAGGCAGCAATCACCACCATACCTCTTTCCCAGCATCAGGGTTTTCTCCAGTGAGTGCAAACATGTCTTTCAAATGCCGGGAAAGATGCCTGGCTTTAAAGTTTGATGCGAACGTATCAAGCAAGCTAGTACTGTGAAAGGGTCATTATGGCTCCTGATTCTGCCACTTTCTCCAGATACTTGGTGACATATCTCTGCAGGTCTGCTATTGGTTCACTGACTTCAGCCTTTGAGAAGTTCCTGGTGGTGATGCACTGTGCTAAAACTGATGCTGCTTTTGGAAGAGCAGTTCTTCAGAGCCTGTTTCTTCAAGACGACCTGCAGATAACATCAGGTACATGGCTCCCTAGTCATCAAATCACCGCAGACTGTGACTGCAGCCATGAAATTAAAAGACGCCTGCTCCTTGGGAGGAAAGCGATGGTGAACCTAAACAGCATGATAAAAAGTAGAGACATCACCCTGCCAACAAAAATACGCATGGTCCAAGCAATGGTATTCCCAGTAGTCATGTATGGCTGCGAGAGTTGGACTATAAGGAAGGTTGAGCGCCGAAGAATAGATTCTTTTGAACTATGGTGCTGGAGAAGACTCTTGAGAGTCCCTTGGACTGCAAGAAGATCAAATCAGTCAATCCTAAAAGAAATCAACCCTGACTGTTCCTTGGAAGGCCAGATAATGAAACTGAAGCTCAAATACTTTGGCCACCAAATGAGAAGGGAGCACTCCCTGGAGAAGACCCTGATGCTGGGAAAGACTGAACGTCAAAGAAGACGGGGACGGCAAAGGATGAGATGGTTAGGCAGTGTCATAGATGCAACGAACATGAAAATGAGCAAACTTCAGAGGACAGTGGAACACAGGAAGGCCTGGCGTGATCTGGTCCATGGGGTCGCAAAGAGTCGGACTTGACTGTGCGACTGAACAACAACAACAACAACTATACCTAATATCAGGACAAGTGTCAGAATATATAAATACAGGCTAAAAGATGTAAAATATGTGCAAATACAAGACTGGACCTGAAAAAAAATGTTTACATTGTAGTCGAGCACTCTGTCTGGATTCTGAATATTGCAGATTGGGCCGAAACAGATCCATGGGCATATGAAATAAAACACACCTGGATGAGTGGACCAGGTTGCATCTCTGTGTGAGTAGGGTCTACACAGTATTTGATAATTGCTGGTTTTTAGGTCCATTCTGTATATGATGAGTTTGAAATAAATTGATGTTTAACTTACAGAGTGCTCAGCTTATATTTTATCACTGAGGAAGACTTTTTAACCAGAACGTGTTTGGTTCTTGTATTTGCACACATTTTGTACTTTTTAACCTGTATTTATATATTCTGACATTTGTCCTGATATTAGGTACCGGTATTTATATACACAACCGTTGATATGTGGTTTAAATTGTGATTCTAATATTTCCTATGCATAATTAAAATGTATATTTTTATATTAGCACTGCATGTTTAGCCATATTTTATTATTGTTGTCCCCCTAACCTCTTTGGTTACCTTTCCTGCATTGGGTTGGTCATATTTTTATATTGTCCTGTCTATGAACAGGTCCTGTCTATGAACAATAATGCAACAGAACAAAAGATAGTAAAGTCAGAGATGGACATGTTGTTGGGTAACTGGATCGCATTATTTTAATATCTGTATCTTCTTTTTTATTCATTTTATGAAAATATTTATACCCTGCCCTTCCATTGTGGCTCAAGGAAGCTTACAAAATTAAAAACATACAAAACCTTGTTAATTCCCCCTTCTCCATGAAAATTTCTTCAACTTAAAGCCCATTTAAAGCCATCACAAGTAAAATGGCCATACAGCACCTCCAAAAAGTTTCTAAAGATGGCATGACCTTCGCCTCCTCAGGGAGCCCCCAATCCACATGTTGGGAGCTGCTACAGAGAAGTAACAGGCTTTAGTAGATGCCAAGCAGGCCACATTAACTGGGACAACAACCAGAAGTTGATGACCAGAAAACCACAGCTGGTGTACAGAAATTAGTGCTGCCCACAGGCCTGGAGAAAAATGTCCTGTACCTTTTATAGAGACTTAAATGTGTGGAAACGGGCAGCTGAAAGTTTTCATGGCATGCAAGGAAATAACATCACTTAGTAAACATCCCATTAAGCCTTTGTTAAAGAGTCAGGGGAAAAATTTTCTCCAGGCAATTGACAGCCCTAGGAGACATGGTTCTTTAGATAAATTCTCACGTTACCTGGAGTACTGTGGGATGGAGCTAAGGGGGAGTGACCACTACCATGATGTAAATACCTGCCCTGAATTTTCCCTATTGGATCTTGGCTAGATGTCTAAAATTTCCAATTCCAGTAGAAGGAATGGACTCCTGAAAGTGGTAACTGTTTATGTATTGTCATGCAACAGTATCCCATCAAAGTACAGAAAAACGAAAAGGCATAAGGAAGAAGAGAGAAAAGGGCTAGACAATTTATACAACAGCCAGATGGGCAAAATGTGCAGCACTTTTAAAAATTCACACTTTGAATACAAAAGAAATAGCTGCTTTTTATCTTGGGACTCACTGGGCTTTTTTATCTTTAGAAACTCACTGGGCTGTATCTTATCACTCTGCTCAGCTTAAGGAGAGAACATTCCATTGGCACAAACTGAATCCCACCCCCATGGGAACCCCCTGAATTGACAGGACAGGCCTTCCAGGGACAGGACATGGGGCCGTTAACTGAGCAGAATGGCAGGATTCAGCCCAGTATTTGGGGGAACCAGTCTTAACATAAATTAATTTTTTAAACTTGAGCAAGCCTCGCTCTGGAAATTAACAGAAAGGCTCAGGAAGGACCTCACATTTGCAACTGTTTTCCTCGTTACATACCGAAGTGCTCTGCGATGGACTCCAGTGACCCCCTGCAACGTTCCGAATCAGTTAGTGATTTCCAGCTTTTTGTTGTCTCTGATCTAGAGAAAAATCAGTGAAGAACCAGGCATTACAGATGCCAAAACGATACTGTAGCACAGAACAAAACTCAGCAGTTGACTCACAGTACCATCCTAGGAGAGTGTCAGTCTGCTTAGGATGGGACTGTCAGTTCTCCAAAGCTAGAAACCAGAGATAGCAGCTCTTCTTGCTGATCCAAAGAGCTGATGGTAGAACTGAAAACCAAGCCTTAAATAAATTGTATCTAGCAGTATTAGACTGCTATCCCCATCTAGAAAATATTCATCATCTATTCAGTTTAGGGTACGTTTTTTGAGAGGCAGAGGTCTAGGCACATCTTTGACAGAGAAGATTAAACTGAGGTTTGTTGGCAAAAGAAATGCTCTCTTCAGTTTACAATGTATATACCTCCACCACAAACTAGACAAAGGGGTGCTGCCCCACAAAGTCTGTCATTCCCCCTTACTTAAATTTACTTACTTTATAGCAGCTGCCTCAATGTGGCTATATAAATGTCTAAGTTTGTGGTCATATGTTTTCTCCCCCTCTGGAAGGGTGGTGTCAGCAAGCTGCCAAGTGTTTTTTTTAAAAGTTTTCTTTTCATGCGCATTCCTTCCCTAGCGCTTAATTGCCGCTCTGCAGTAACCCGTATTTCTCAAGGCCGCTGGAGGAGTTGCTTTGGCTTTACCCAGGATGAGTCGTGGGAAACTTTTACCTGTTTTGCTTTATGAGCCATTTGTTCCCAAGCCTACCGCCCATGCGCGGGAACCCCGGTAATTGGGTATTGCTGATATGAATGTACTATAACCTTTCATGCGCATAGATTGCCCGCTATTCCTAACAGTGTTCCTGTCAACGCATCTATAGCTTCAATAAAAGTAAAACCTTCTTGTAAGTGTGTACTCCGTTGTTGCTGTGGGTCCTTACAGGTGGGAACTCTTTTCAGATAATGGTTCAGTTTGTACCATTTCAGATAATGGTACATTAGGAAGAGAATTGAAAACAAATCAGCCAGTATCATAATGCCCCTGGATAAATCAGTGGTGCGACCTCATTTGGAGTATTGTGTACAGTTCTGGTCACCACACCTCAAAAAGGATATTATAGCTTTGGAAAAAGTGCAGAAAAGGACAACACGCGTCCTGGGCGTGGTGGGAGCGCGACGGGACGCAGAGTGTCACGTCCCTCCACTGAAGCCGGGGCTTGTTTTCGCGGAGGCCAGCCGCTCTGTGCTGGGTTGTGTGTGAGAGGCAAGAGGCTGGGCTGTGTGCAAGAGGCAAGACGTGGAGGCAGCGTTGGGAGGGGCCAGCCGGCGGTGAGAGAGCCGGCGGGTCTGACGTGGGCCGACTGGCAGTGAGAGAGCCGGGATCGTGCCCCCCCTGTCATCATCTCCCCCCCCCCTACTTGTAAGATCTGTGGAGGCTGGGGTGGATGAGCTGGTGGATCGGACTGGCGGTGAGAGAGCCGGGATTGATCCCCCCCCTTCTTCGCCTTTCTTTGCCCCCCCCTCCCCCCCCTTCTGCCTCGAGGCCATTTTGCAGAGGTCCATCAGTGGCAAGTCTGGGGCAAGTGATGCTCTGTATTCTTGGTGGGGGGGCAACAGTGGGAGGGCTTCTAGTGTCCTGGCCCCACTGGTGGACCTCCTGATGGCATCTGGTATTTTTGGTCACTGTGTGACAGAGTGTTGGACTGGATGGGCCATTGGCCTGATCCAACATTGGCTTCTCTTATGTTCTTATGTACACACCA